>NC_080686.1:11539247-11842277 GCF_030445035.2 Dasypus novemcinctus | reverse complement strand
ATTAACTTTTTCCACAATTTATTCATCACTTAAAGTTTACTGATCTCAAGGTTCCTTTTCTTTTCACATGCATGTCTTTTATTTGCTCAATTAGTTTACAAGATAAAGAGCTGGCATTAATTTATTTTTTAAGAACGTACCAGGGATTGAACCTAGGACCTCAGCATGGAAAGCAGGTGCTCAATTACTGAGCTACATCACCTCAATGAGAATCGGTTTTTTCATTTGATCATTTCTTCTGATTTTAGGAGGTAGTGGGGATTGAACCCAGGACTTTGTACATGGGAAACAGGCACTCACCCACTTAAGCTACATCTGTTCCCTTAGCATCACATTTTAAACATTGAACCCCTTACAATGTAACTTGCAAGAAGTGAATCAACTAAAATATTCAATTAATTTATTGAAAAACATTTAATGTTTGAATTGATTCACTTAAGATAAATTTAGATTCTGACAGAAACAGTGATTGTTACTACAAGGAATCTTTAGGGAATTGTTGATTTGGTGTGTTTATAGAAAAATTTCCTTCATTGACCAGGGAAATTTGAAGATATAAAAATAATGACTTTTAATATTTCATATATAATTTTAATGTATTTAAATCTATAGTATCATAAAAGTACTTAATTTCTTTATTCATTATTGGTAATTTTATTTGATGAGCTATGAAAAAACACCACATTTCTTGCATACAGTAACCCTGAAAATTGATAGAGTTTATGTTAAATGACAATAATAATTTATGTAATAACTTCTAAAATACACAAACGAAGTGGAATTAGCAGTGAAGACAGTTTCTCCTTGGGCTGGCTAGGTGAGGGAAATGCAAACATTTCAATAATGTGTATACATTGGCCAAACTCTTGTGGCTTCAGATCCTTTTTCTTTCCTGGAGGTTGATTGCCTCCAGGGCTTACAGCAGTGCCCTAGCCCCTGCACCATCAGTAGCCCCAACACACACACACTATGAATTTGTAGAGAGAAGTTGGCAAAGTGAATGCTTTCAAGGAGAAGAGCTAACAAGGATAGAGTCTAAGATTTATGTACAAACAAACTGAAAAGACCTGAGCTCTAAAATTCATACGGTGTTGGTCTTTACTGATCAAATGAATGTATACCAAATCTCTTGCTTCATTTTTTTCATAGATGAAGCCTTCAATTAAGTAGATAAAGATATATGCACATTGTGTCAATTAAGAGGCTATATTGCTCTATTTTCAGTTTTTGAAAGACAGCTCTTTTTCACCTTTCAAACAAATGACATTGCTAAGAGTAAGATTAAAGAAAGGAAGTGGATGGCACAACTAATGGAAAAGAAAGCTGTTAGAGCAATTACCCCCATCTTCAAATATAGGTACATTTTTTTTCCTGAAAAGATTGTCTTTAGGAAGTATAAAATTCACTCTAGAGCATCTCATATTTTAAAGTAAGTGAATTTGGGATAAGGAGGGGCTAATAGCCTTGAGAAATGAAATAAGCTTTCAGCTGCCTAAAACTTAGAGCAGATTTCCATATTTGACTGAGGCTAGCAGGGCAAACTCCTTGTCTTATAATGAAGTCTTATTGGACCATGAATGCACACACAACAGCCAAAATTATGGATTTCAAATCTATTCCAAAAGCGCATAATGAAGAGTTCTCCTGTTTATGTGTCTCAGTAGGATGAAGAACTTAATTGACCTTGACAGAATTTAAGCCTCCAGTGTTAGACTGGTGATAATTAGACTAATAATCTAATCCTCCATTCCTACAAATGCAATTTCTGTGAGAATTAAAGAGGTTGCCTCTTATTATTTTGAAGATCTAATTTTTAATTCTTTTCACCTTACCACTCCCCAAACTATCCTTAAATCCTCATTTATTATTCTAAAGTACTACAGTAATTATTGCATGGTAGTTAAAGGCAAGGCTCCAGAATCAGGCACAATTAGATTCGATTTTTTGCTGCCACGTACAAACTTGATACTTGTGAGGATGGACTAGTCACTTAACTGATTTGTGCTCTAAATTCCTTATCTTTAAAACTGAATAATGATAACTGCACTAAGATTTAATACAACTGACACACTGTAAGCCTGAATAATATATAATATGGCAATTACTATCCAATGGAAGCTCACTTATTTTCCTTATCATGGAGTCATTATATAATCATATAATATTTTAAAATCCTTTTTATACTGTAAGGAATCAAAGTCTATTACATTTAGTACATGATTTGAAAGATCCCTTGAAGGTTACAATCAGCCAAAATATTACCAGGACATCCTCTCAAAAAGAAGGAACGTGTGCCAGGAATTTGTGGCATTTTTCTGTTTATTACTTCATGCCTTTATGTAAACAGGTTATCACTAGTAATTGAGTTTGAATTGGTTTTACCACATCTCTTTTTTTCCTTATTGTGAGAAGCATGGCCGTATATCAGTAGTGGGGCTTGGTGATAAGAGGATCTCAATGAGGAGATAAAAAGCAGAGGAAGGAGGGAGGCATCAGCTAAGCAGAAATTCTCAAACTTTTTCCCTATGGTCATCCTACAAGGATCTCAAGACCATGGAGAACCCCTAAGGGATGTGTGAGTCTAGCCAGATACAGCCCCCAAGAGAGCAAATATGTATTAAGTATCCCTTCATCTTCCCTTAGAAAAATGCAAACTTTACATTTGCTTTTTGTTCCATGATTATTTTAATAAAATAATTTTTTACATGATAAAACACATTATTCAATATGCTTTCAAAAGTCAGAAACAATTAAAAATATTTTAGAAGCTATTCAAAATATACACAAGGGGGAATAAAAACTCCTGGGTAAAATTCCTTTTGCATCTCAAGTGTGCAAAGTGACAGCAACATCAGAATTCATAGGTTCTGGATGATGCAGTATCCCAAGATGTCCAACCTATCTCTTCAAGGCAGTGATCACATGGGTATGGGTGATGGTGTTTCTAATTCTACCTCTGTGTAGCCCAGCTATGAAGAGCCTCCAAATTCATAGAGGGGAGAGGTTCAAGTGTTATACGGTGCATTTCTAAAAGCTCTTTATTATGTCTCAGCATGTTTGTTGTCTGCCTGGTAGTACTGGTCAGTGGGTATACAGGACCTCACTTATAAAATATTTTCCTTTTTGAAAAATGAACAACAAATACTAATTATGGTTTCATTAGACAATTAAATGTATTGCTTTATAAATACTATGAATGACATGTTATTTTGCATAAAAAAGATACAATAAAAGTAATATTTTGAACTCTATTATTGGTAAAAACCTCTTTTCTTTAGTAAAAGTTGGTGAGCTAATAATAAATACAGCCCTACTCTGTCTTTCTCCTAAGGTAAATGAGCTAAAGGTATTTATCTGTAATCTTCTAAGGTCACTGTCTTCATGGAGGGGAAACCATCAGAAACAGGACAGCGAGATGAGAAGAAGAGCATTCCTCCTATTTCACTCCCTGGCCTTCTGCCTCTACCTCCATGCTCAATTTAGTTAAACAATGTAAGAAGGCCAAAGGGACTAAAGTAGCTAAAGAGGCAAAAAAGGAGCAGAGTTCCTCATGTCTTCCAGTGGAATTACAGCCCACTCTGCTAAGGATGATATTGCATTGAACTGCTTTCTTTACTAGAGGAACAGTGACTTTTTCATTGGTTCATACCCACTTATTCTCTTCACAACTTTCCAACACTGAATTGTTACTTTTAAAAATTATTTCCAGAAGCTCCAAATTCTGTCCAATCTAAGGAAAGCAACTTCTTTTCAGTAAAGGGTTTATTTCTTAGTTTTGATTCCCTATCTACACAATTCCTAGGAATACCAATTTCCACTTCTCTCTGATTCATACAAGACAGTCTGTAAAATTTGGCTCTTCTTTCTTATTGAGCTTGTAACACTTTTTTGATTGTAATGAGTTGATTTTTTTTCTAACAACAAAAGCATGTATCTATTATTTGATATCATTTCTTCCTAAATATATTCACTTAGATTACATTAAAAAATTCTTCCATATGCATAATGTATTTTCTTTTCTCATTCTTATATTGATTTTATACACAAGTGGGTTTTAAATGAGAATGTACTATTTAACAAACATTACGATTTATATTATGTAAAAAAAAATTTATCAATTTCAGTGGAGGGAAGGGGTAATATTGGAAAAATAATATTAGCCTTTAGAAATATAAGTACCACCTCAGCAGATTTATTTTATGACTTCTTTGATCAGTAAAGACAGCAAGATCACAACTGTCCAAAGGTAAACGCTAAATGTCTTCTAAAATGATAAAAAAATATTGAGAATAATCCTTACTAAAATGATAATATTATAAAAGTGGATACCCTAGAAGTAACCAAAAAAAAAGTTGGAGTAGCAATACTAATATTGGACAAAATAAATTTTAAATGCAAAACTGTTATAAGGGATGAGAAAGTCATTATATATTACTAAAAGGGGAAATTAACCAGGAAGAAATAACTGCACTAAATATTTATGCACCAAGATATATGAGGTACACACTGAGAAAACTGAAGGGAGAACTAGCCATCTCTACAATGTTTGGAGACTTCAATACACAACTTTCAGTATTGGATAGAACATCTGGACAGAGGATAAATAAAGGAACAGAGAGCTTGATATGATAAATGAACTACACCAATCAGACATTAATAGAGCATTGCACATTAGAACAGCAGGATATACATTTTTTTCTAGCACTCGTGTATCCTTCACCAAGATATACCATGCATAAGGTCACCAGACAGGTCTCAATAAATTTAAAATAATTGAAATTGTAGAAAGCACTTTTACTGATAATAACATAATGAAGCTGGATATCAATAATGAATGGAATAAGGGAAATATTCACAAACATATGGAGATTAAACAACATACTTTTAAATAATCAGTGGGTGAAAGAAGAAATTGAAAGAGAATTCAGCAAATATCTTGAGACAAATGAAAATGAGAACACAACATACCCAAATCAATTGGGACACCACAAAGGCAGTGATGAGAGGGAAATTTATAGCCCCAGTGCTTACATTAAAAAAGGAAGAAGAGATAAAATTGAAGAGCTCACTGCACACTGGAGGAACTAGAAAAAGAACAGCAAACTAATTCTAAACCAAGCCGAAGGAAAGAAATAGTAAGGATCACAGCAGAAATAAATGAAATTGAGAACAACTACAACAATAAGCAATAGAGAGACTCAACAAAGCCAGAAGTTGGTCCTTTGAGAAGATTAACCAAATTGACAAACCCTTAGCTAGACTGACAAAAAAGGATCGATGACGTGAATAAATAGAATCAGAAATGAGAGGGAGGACATTACCATGGACCCTGCAGAAATAAGATAGCTTATAGGAAGATATTATGAACAACTGTGTGCTAAAAAATTAGACAATGGACTAATTCCTAGAAACACATGAACCACCTACACTGACCCTAGAAAAAATGGGAGACCTCACAAACCAACTACAAGTGAAGAGTTTGAAAAACTCATCAAAAACATCCCAAAAGTATAATTAATATAACCTATAGACTATAATTAACAGCAATGCTGTGATAGTTTTGCATCAATGCTGAAGATAAATTGCGTTAATAATAAGGGGGCTTGGAAAAAAATATGCCAATTTACACTACAGACCATAAAATAAAAACCTCACAAGATGAAAAGTGCAAGAACAGATGGCTACACAGATGAATTCAATCAATTGTTCAAAGGCAGTCTAATACCAATCTTGCTCAAGTGCTTCCAAAACATTGAACAGCAAAGAATGCTACCAAACTCATTTAATGAAGTCAGTATCACCCTAACACCAAAACAAGATAATGGTACTAAGAAAAAAGAAAATTGCAGACTAGTATCCCTAATGAAAATAAATGCAAAAATCATTAAGAAATTACTTGCACACCAAATCCAAAATATTTATACACCATGATCAAGTGGGTTTTACCCAGGTATGCAAAGGTGATTCAATACAAGAAAATCAATTTGTGTAATAAACTATATTGATAAATTGAAGAAGAAAAATCACATGATCAAATGATGCAAAAAAGGCATTTGATATAATAAAGCACCCTTTCTTGATAAAAAAACACTCTAAAAGATAGGAATAGAAGGAGTTTTATCAATATGGTAAAGTACATATATGAAAAACCTGCAGCTATCATTGTACTCAATGGTGAAAGGCTGAAAACTTTCCACTGAGATCAAGAACAAAAAAAGTATGCCCAGTGTTACTACCATTGTTCAATATTGTGCTAGAAGTTCTAGCTAGAGCAATTAGTCTAGAAAAATAAATAAATGGCACCCAAACAGGAAAGGAAGAAGTAAAACTTTCACTATTCACTGATGATATGATCCTAAATCCAGAAAATCCCGAAAAAATCCAAAACAAAGCTACTAGAACTAATAGACAAGTTTGGCAAACTGGTGGGATATAAGATTATTAAGCAAAAATCAATATCATCTCTATATACTACTGATGTGCAATATGAAGAGGAATTTGAAAAAAAATTTTTTTAAGTGACTGAAAGAATCAAATATTTAGGAATAAATTTAACCAATGACATAAAGGACTTGTATTCAGAAAACTGCAAAACATTGCTAAAAAAAACAAAGATTCATATAAATGGAAAGATAATCCGTGTTCATGTTTTGGAAGACTAAATAGTAAGGTGTCAGTTCCACCCAAAACGATTTACAGATTCAGTGCAATCCCAATAAAAATCCCAACAGCCTTCTTTTTTTTTTTCAGAAATGGAAAATCCAATCGTCAAATTTATTTGGAAGGTTAAGGGGTCCCAAATAGCCAAAAATGTCTTTAAAAAGAAGAACGAAATTGGAGGCCTCTCATTCCCTGACTTTAAAGCATATTACTTAGCTACGGTGGTAAAAACAGCATGGTACTGGCATAAGGGCAGACAGATTGACCAAAGGAACTGAATCTAAAAGTTAGAAATAAACTCTCTCATCTACAGTCAAGTGATTTTGACAAGATGACCAAGCCTATCCACCTGGGCCAGAACGATCTATTCAACAAATGGTGCTGGGAGAACTGGATAGCCATATCCAAAAGAAAGAAAGGACCCTTAGCTCACACCCTAGACAAAAATTAATTCAAAACGGACCTAAATAGAAAAGTGACAATCATAAGACTCCTATAAGAAAATATAGGAAAACATTTTCAAGATCTTGTGGTAGGCAGTAGTTTCTTAAACCTTACACCAAAGCATGATCAACAAAAGAAAAAATAGATAAATGGGACCTACTCAAAATTAAACACTTTTGCACCTCAAAGGACTTTGTCAAAAGGGTGAAATGGAAGCCAACTCAATGGGAGAAAATATTTGGAAATCACATAACCAATAAGAGTTTAATATCCATGATATATAAAGAGATACTACAAAGGAACAATAAAAAGAGAAACTACCCAATTAAAAATGGGCAAACGACTTGAAAAGACAACTGTCCAAAGAAGTGAAAATGGTTAGGAAACACATGAAAAAAGTTCAATATCACTAGCGAGTAGGGAAATGCAAATCAAAAAGACAATAAGATATCATTTCGCACCTATTAGAATGGCCACTGTCACCTTTCTGGGAAGATGGTCTGGAGGTAGATAGGCAAAGCTCAGCTCTCTCACGAAGGGCTGTGGAAAAAGGGCAAAATCCTTCCCAAGAGAGCAGCTTTGGGGATCGATAGAATGCGAACGCGCTACCCCCATCCAGGAGGGAGAGAGACAGATGAAGAAGCCAAGGAAAGACCATGAGTTACCCTCACCTGGAAATGGCAAGTATGCCCTGCCCTCAAGGCAAACAGCCTCTGGTAACCCCTGGTTCCCTGCAGCCAGTTGAGTGGGAGGAAATGTTCCCTGGGAGAAGGAGGGGTCTGGCAGGGGGTCTGGAGAGTGGTTTCATTTTGGTGGGTTTGGCCAGCTGAGCTCCCTTTGAATCTCAAAACAGACCCCAACCAGCACTGAGGGAGGCCAAAGGGAGAGGAGAAGGGGGGACCCGGCAGGCTATCACACTCAGCCTCACTGGAAGAAAGAGGAACGAGGTCAGTGAGGGGGCGGAGACAGGCACCCAACCAGCCCCACTGAGCAAACTTAAAAACCAAACACCTGAGGGGATGGGGGCAGGAAGACCCAGAGAAGCTTTCAGAAGACTGCTTAACCTGCTCAGCAGGTGTAGCTCAGTGGAGGAATGGCTGATGAGTACTGACAGCCTGAGAAGCTCCTCAGGGGCCCAAGAGGGAAAGCCGGTTTTTCCTGGTTTTGTTTGTTTGCTTGTTTGTTGTTGTTTTGTTTCCTGATTGTTGTCTTCCCTTTTCTTTGTTTCCTTTTTCCTTTTACTTATTTTTTCAATCTACTGTATCTCTTTTCTTTCCTTCAATTTTCAATCTTCCATCTTCTGTTGCCTTTCTTCCATTCTACCCTTTCTTGGTTTCCCTTCATTTTTTTATTTCTCTCTCTCTCTCTTCATTCATTTCCTCTTTTCTCATCATTCTAGCCTTTTAATTCACTCTAGTCTTTTTTCTCTATTTTGTTTATTGTTTTATTTTCTCTATTCAATCTTTTTATTCATGTATCTTTGTATTTTTTATGATTTTTTACCCATATTACTTATTTTTTTCCTAGCTCTTGTATGGTTCCTCTTCTACCTTTTTTATTTTTTATTATTATTGCTATTATTCTTTTTCACTTATTAGCTCTTTACTTTTCTCTGGTCCTAATATTTTTTTTCTAAGGGAACACAGACAACTGCAAGGATAGAGAATAAGAAGAACCAAGTGTCAAAAAAGAACCTCACTACACACACAAAAAAGTCGAACAAAATAAAACCCTAAAGGAGAAATAGAAACTAACCAACCTAATAAGCTCATCAAAATTCCTAGACACCAACAAAAAATTATAAGCCATAATAAGAAAGAGGAAAACATAGTCCAATATAATGAACAAAGTGAAAAACAGGAGGTGATGCTCAGCATACCCCAAATAGATGCAGAACATGGAACAACTAATCAGGGATGACCAAATGAATATCATGAATCAACTTAATGAAGTGAAGGAAAAGATAAAGGATATTAAGAAGACACTGGGAGAACATACTGAAGAAATTGTTAACATTCATAAAAAGATAATGGTCATGATGGTGATAAATAGCACAATCCAAGGGGAAAAAATGACACAGGAAGCACATAACAGCAGATTTGAACAGGCAGAGTAAAGAATCAGCGATGTCAAAAGAGTACATCTGAAATCAGTGAGTAGAACAGATAGATTTATAAATATAGAAAAATTCAGCAAGGACGTAGGGATTTTAATGACAACATGAAACCCACAAACATACACATTGTAAGCAACTTAGAAGGAGAAAAAAGGAAAGGGGGACAGAAGGTTGTTGGAGGAATTAAAGGCTGAAATTTTCCCAACTCTTTTGAGAGACATGGACATCCACGTGCAGGATACTCAGCATACCCCAAATAGTATCTATCCTAACAGGTCTTCCCCATGGCATATACATATCAAATCGTCCAACCCTCAAGAAAGAGAATACTGAAAGCAACAAGAGAAAAGAGATCTTTCATGTACAAGTGAAGCTTGGTAGGATTAAGTACTGATTTCTCATCTGAAACTGTGAAAGCAAGAAGGCAGAGGTATGACATAGTTAAGGGGCTAAAAGAGAAAAACTTCCAGGCAGGAATTCTCTATTCAGCAACTTTGGAATTCAAACATGAGGGAGAGCTCAACATATTTACAGATAAACAGAAATTAAGGGAATTTGTAATTAGAAACCACCCCTTCAAGAAATACTATATGGAGTTCTGCAGGTTGATTATTGGTAAGAAAAACCAAAAAGATAAAAAGAGAAATATCAATAAACTCAAAACATGACAGGGAAGCAGACTTGGCCCAATGGATAGGGCGTCCACCTACCAAATGTGTGGTCCATGGTTCAAATCCCGGGCCTCCTTGACCCGTGTGGAGCTGGCCCATGAGCAGTGCTGATGCATGCAAGGAGTGCCCTGTCATGCAAAGGTGTCCCCCACATAGGCGAGGACCACACACAAGGAGTGTGCCCTTTAAAGAGAGCTGCCCAGCACAAAAGAAAGTGCAGCCTGCCCAAGAATGGCGCCGCACACATGGAGAGCTGACACAACAAGATAATGCAACAAAAAGAAACACAGATTCCTGGTGCTGCTGCTAAGGATAGAAGCAGTCACAGGACAACACACAGCAAGTGGACAGAGAGCAGACAACTGGCGGGGGGCAGGGGAGAGAAATAAATTTAAAAAAAAAACAACTATGACATATATAAACCTAAGGAAAATGTGGCTAATGTAAGTAATTCTTTGACAGTAATAAAATTGAATGTTAATGGATTAAACTCTCCAATCTAGAGACACAGATTGGCAGCATGGATAAGGAAATATGACTCATCTATTTGCTGTCTACAAGAAACTCACCTTAGACTAAGGGATGAAAGGAGGTTGCAAGGGAATGGTGGAAAACAATTTTACATGCAAACAACAATCAAAAAAGGGCAGGAGTGGCTATGGTAATATCAGACAAAATAAACTTTAAAAGTAGAGCTATTGTAAAAGACAAAAAGGACACTATATATTAGTAAAAGAGATAATCTATCAAGAAGAAAGAACAATCATAAGCATTTACGCAGTTAACCAGGGTACTTCAAAATACGTGAGGCAAACACTGGAAAAACTAAGTGGAGAAATAGATGCCTCTGTATTTATAGTGGGGGACTTTAATACACCATTATTACCATTAGACAGAACATCTTGACAGAGAATCAATAAGAAACAGAGACCTTGAGACCTTGAATAATATGTTAGAGGATCTAAACCTAGTAGACATATGCAGAACCTTACACTGAAGAAGAGTGGGATATATATTCTTCTCGAGTGCATATGGATCATTCTTCATGATAGGCCCCATAACCCATACTAGGCCACAGTACAACTCTCAACAAATTCAGGAAGATTGAAATATTATATGATGTAATTTCTCTGACTACAGTGGAATGAAGCTGGTAATCAGTAAGGAGGGAGAACCAGATTAGGCACAAAGCTATGGAAATTAAACAACACACTCTTAGACAATTGGTGGGCCAATGAAGAAATTGCAAAAGAAATCAGTAACTATCTTGAAACAAATGAAAATGACAACACAACTTATCAAAACCTATGGGATGCAGCAATAACAGTGCTGAGAGGGAAATGCCTATATTAAAAAAGAAGAAAGACCTAACTGCACACTTGGAATGATTAGAAAAAGAACAACAAACTAATCACAAAGCAAGTAAAAAGAAGGAAATAACAAAGATTAGATAAGAGCTAAAAGAAACTGAAAATAATGAAACGCTTGAAAAAATTTACCAAACCAAAAGCTTGTTCTTTGAGAAGATGAACAAAATTTACAAACTCTTAGCTAGACTAACAAAGAAAAAAAAAAGAGAAGATGCAAATACATAAAATAAGAAACAAGTAAGGGAATATCATCAGTGACCCACATACCTCAAAGACTATCCTGAAAGTGTACTTTCAAAAATTGTATGCCAAAAAGATGGATAACTTAGGTGAAATGGACAAATTCCTAGAAACACACCAGCAAGCAGCCTACACTGACAAAGGAGAAATTGATGTACTCAACAGACTAATCACAAGTAAAAATATTGAATCAGTCATCAAAATCCTCTCAAAAAGAATAGCCCAGGGTAAGATGACTTCACAGGTGAATTCTACCTATCACTCCAGAAAGAACACCAATCCTGCTTACAACCTTCCAAAAGAAAAATAGAAGGGGAGGGAACATTGTCTAATTCATTCTATGATGTCAGCGTCACCTTAACACCAAAGCCACACAAAGACACCACAAGAAAGGAAAGCTATAGACCAATCTCTCTAATGAACCTAGATGCTAAAATCCTCAAAAAATACTTGCTAATTGATTTCAACAACACATCAAATGAATTCTACCAAGTGGGGTTCATCCCCGGTATGCAAGGTTGGTTCAATTTAAGAAAATCAATCAGTGTAATACACCACGTTAACAGATTGAAAGAAATAAAGTCATATGATTATTTCTGTTGATGCAGAAGAAACATTTGACAAAATACAGTATCCTTTCCTGATAAAAACACTTTAAAGAATAGGAATAAAAGAAAACTTCTTCAACATGATAAAGGATATATATATATGAAAAACCCACAGCGAACACCATATTCAATAATGAAATACTAAAAGCTTTCCCTCTAAGATCTGAAACAAGACAAGGATGCCTACTATCACTGCTCTTAATTAACATTGTGTTAGAAATACTTGCTCAAGCACTTAGGCAGGAAAAAGAAATAAAATGCATCCAAATTGGAAAGGAAGAAGTAAAATTTTCACTATTTGCAGATAACATGATCCCATACATAGAAAACCCTGAGAAATCTACAACAAAGCTTCTAGAACTGAAAAATGACTCCAGCAAAGTTACAGGATATAAGATCAATGTGCAAAAATCAACAGATTTTCTGTACATCTATAATGAGCAATCTGAGGAGGAAATTAAGAAAAAGAATTCCATTTACAATAGCAGCTAAAAGAATCAAACACCTAGGAATAACTTAAAGATATAATCAACTCATATGCAGAAAACTACACATTATTCAAGGAAATCAAAGAAGACATAATTAAATGGAAGAATATTCCCTATTCATTGATAAGAAGACTAAAGATCATTAAGATGTCTATCCTACTCAAACTGATTTACAGATTTAACAGTATCCAAATAAAAATTACAATATTTTACTGAATTACATATTTTACATATTTTACCAAATTGGGAAAGCCAACTATCATCAGAAGACCTGAAAGTTTCTGGACTTACACAGTTCGTCTCTAGACATGGTATCTGAAATATTTCCAACATAATTTTCCAGGATTTAACTGTGGTCAGTTATAGATTGAATCATTAGGTTCCAAACCTTTTTAAAATTGGAAATACGGTCTTTGATCCCATTTTTCAAATTCTCACCCATCCTAACTCTGCTTCAGTTGTTAAATGTCCTGCTTATGTATTTGCAATACCTACTTGATAATTAATTTTTGTAATTTCAAACTTCACCTTAGTTGGTTGATACATTCTAGTATATTCTATATCCTATAGTGAAGATTCAGAATTATGTTCAAATTTACCAGACTAGCATTACCAAAATTCTCAATGACCTTATTCCTTTCCTGTTGTGATGTGGTTTAAATGGTCTGAAGGAAAGCTCATGGCTTTCAATTTTACTTGAATAAGTAAAGACTCTAGGCCACACAGAAAGTCAGGACACTGACGCCCACTTTTATGCAGGGTCTACTCTCTTTTGCCACTTTTTCTGGTGCCCCCTTACTGCCAAGATTACAACAACATTACAATTGTTTTTTAATCAAAAGTAGATGTAGACGAGCCTGGGGCCTGGGCCTGCAGGGCAGGGGGGTAAAGTGATGGAGACGCTGCATGTTTAGAACATTCTGGGCTTCCCTGGAAGCAGAATGGGGCCCAGCTAGTCTCTCCAGAGCAGAACTTTCTATGGATAAAATCGTATCCATACAAAGAGCAAAACAGGGCATCTGAAAAGCCCCTACAGGAGCCACACCAGTAGCAACAACTTCTCAACTTTCAGGTTGGAGCTTGAGGGCCTTGCAAGCATCCCCACTTAGCAAGAACCCTGTTACATCCCTGCTCTGAGTAAGTGCGTGTGGTGGCGCTTACTTCGCCTGCATTAAAGTAGCTTGTACTCTTTGCCTGTGCCTCTGGATTTTATCAGTCACACTTCTGAAAAGCCCGAATTCAGCCCAGAGACAATTTTTAATACATTATGAAAGGGTTTCAACTGAGATTACATTTACTTATACGTATATTAATGAAATGATGTACCTAATGTATTAGAGGTTCTTAACTAATCATTAAATTTCCAAGTGTACTACTTATATGCTTTCATTCTGGTTTTGATCAGGATTACTTTCCTAAATACATTCATTAAATACATTATTGGATCTGGATTTTGCCATAGAAGGAGGCCCTAGAATATAAGGCATATTGCAGTGTGGGTTACATTTATTATCCAAATTGTGTAAAATGTTATTCCTATGTTATCCCTAGGATAGTTTTCTCAGCAATCAAAATAACGATGGTTTGAAAATGACACCATTGAACAATATCCATTGTGTTCTAACTAGCTGCTAGGGACATTGCAAGGTACTGGAGAAGCAAATATGGCAGTCATATTGGTCCAAGAAAGTAAAGAGTCATAAAAAAAAAATACGTAAAGTATTTCTGAGCTTGTTTTCAGTCAAGTTTCTTCAGGGACGTTCAGTAGAAGAGACCCCGCATTAGCTTTGCTCTTTGGCTGGTACTGGTGCTCTGGAATGAGACATATCATCATTTTGAGGAAAAACTCTGTCCCCTGTTTGACAAGACCAAAGGGCTGTGTCATGCCATGCTCTAGAGCAGGTTTGCCTCTCTTTAATTTCAGAAGAAAAACACCATTTGATGTTGTCGCAAGGAAATGTCCCCTGTGGCTTCCTGCCAGCTCGTCTTACAAATGTGGTTCTCACTACTTCAGAAAAACACATTAGCCCTTGCTGGTAATATCAACTATACATCTGGCTTTTGCTGACCTTTTCAAAGCCATCACATAACCTGTGCATTATATGCATCATTGGTTCTCTGTAGATAAAAGATTTGAAAAAGCGAGAGATACGTGCCCAAGGAAAAACAAAACTTGCTCTAATTTTAAACATCTGACTTCATACTTGTCAAAGGTGCTCTCTTTGCAATATCCTTTAGATTCCCATCCATGGCCACTGAAAGTCTGCATATTATAAGAATAATACAGCAGTTGGGGGGAATTATTATGGCATGTGTTCTAGAAGAACATTATGTTGAAAACTAGATTATATTTGCTGTCTACATTTTACTTTGTGTTTAATATCCTTAGACACTTACATCAATTAACAGCAGCTGGGATTCTGCAAGCTTTCCTCATCATTTACATACACTTGAAGTTTCAGAATCTTTCAAAGCATTGCCACTTTTCCATCCTGTAAGACTTATTAAAAATCACCTTAATTATTTCCTTAATTTAATTAAAAAATGACGTGGTCAAATTGAGTCTATTAGCTTATTATATTGGTTCCTTGGTGATTTCATACATCTATTACCAAAGGGCTTTCCTTGGTATCTTCCTGGAAGGAGTAATAAAAAGAAAAAAAACTGATACACTGGAAACAGCAATATATGTTTCTTTTCCTTAAATCTGTATCTCCCTTTACTTCTCAAGCCATAGTAACCTTTTTCTTCTCAAGGTGCATCCCAAATAAGGTGTATCTACTGAACCCTAAAAATGCATATGGATCTCTCTGCTTTCACTGTTGCAATATTTTCCTAAGATGGTTGCTAAAATATTCCTGTGATATCTGCAGCTTTAGACAAAGGTACTAATTCATGAAATATTTATTCCTTCTGGTGACCATAAGTTAATATATTTATAATTGGAGTTCTGGAAGAAGAGGGAGAAAGGATGAGGCAAAAGCAATAATTGAAGATGTAATAAGGCAAACTTCTCAAACTGACAAAAGATATCACATAACAAATTTAATAAGGCATATGAAGTTGTCCTGGTGGTACTGCAGGGACAGTTACTGGACATTGTATGTCCTCCCATGGCCCACTGGGTGGACTGGGGGAGAGTGTAAACTACAATGTATACCATTGAACATGTGGTGCAGCAGTGCTCAGAGATGTATTCACCAAGTGCAATGAATGTCCCATGATGATGGAGGAGGTTGTTGTTATGGGAGGAGTGGGGTGAGGGGGGTAAGGGGTATATGGGGACCTCATATTTTTTTAATGTAACATTAAAAAAAAATAAAGACAAAAAACAGTAGAATAAATTCAAACAAAATTACAAATAGGGGCATCGCACTTAAACTGCTGTAAAAACACAAGCGATATCTTTAAGGAAAGCAAGAATAAAAACATTGGAATGAGGAAATGACTAACTGCTGACTCTCAAAAATAATAATGTGGTCAGAAGAGACTGGAATTATATTTCAAAGTGTGTAAAGAAAAAATCTTCCAAACTAGAATTCTAAAACAAGGAATTATTTTTCATTAATGAAAGTCAAAAAAAAAAAAAGGCATTTTAACACAAATGGAAGCTGAGAGAATTGGTTGCCAGCAAAAACAATAAGACACAAAAATGTTTAGAGAAATTAAGAAAATCTTAAATAGTTTGAGACTATGTGTATGGATTGGAAAATTCAAAACTGAACATATAATAATCGTTCCCAGTTGTGTCTGCCCATTCAGTGATACTAATAAAAATTCCAACAGATTTATGATCATTTCAAATTTTATATGGATGTTAAAACGTTTAAGAAAAAATGAAGGCACGTGTATTACTTTCCTTTGGCCGCTATAACTAATTACCACAAGTTTGGTGGCTACAACAATATAAATGCATTACTTTCCTGTTCTGGAAGTCAGAAGTCCCAACATCAAGATGTCCCTTCTAAAGAGTCTGTTTCTTTGCTTTTTCTCATGGATCTGTGTGACTTGCCCCTGTTTTCTGCAATTACGTCTCTGTCTTTGACTCTGATTTCGGCCTCTCTCTTATAAGGACCCTTGAGATTA
Source organism: Dasypus novemcinctus (assembly GCF_030445035.2). Taxonomy (NCBI): domain Eukaryota; kingdom Metazoa; phylum Chordata; class Mammalia; order Cingulata; family Dasypodidae; genus Dasypus; species Dasypus novemcinctus. The sequence goes on along the minus strand of NC_080686.1, from coordinate 11,825,594 downwards.
CAGGAAGATCACCAGGATAATCCAGGAGCATCTCACCATCTCAAGAGCCTTAACTTGATCACATCTTCAAAGACCCTGTTGCTATGAAAGGAAACATAATCACCGTTTCTGGGAACTGGGCAGGGGCATCTATCTACCTCAACACTGTTAGGGATAAGGATTTACTTCTACATACAAAAACTTTAATATGAAACTAGCATTCAGGACAGTATGGAATTAATGCAAACATGGTAAAGATGAATGGAATGGAATGGAATGGAATGGAATGGAATGGAACGGAACGGAACGGAACGGAACAGCAAGTCCAAAAACAGACATATATAATTTGGTTGCCTTTCATAAAAAGAAGCTGTAACAATTGGATATCTTTAAGAAAAAAAATGAAATGAATAAAAGAATCTAATGCAGATGGATTGACAATTTGAGTACAAATGAAAATAATACAATTTCTAAAAGAAAATACAGGAAAGAGAACCTCATGATAAGAATAGTTATTTTTTTAGTTTTTTCTTAATTTAGGCATAAAAGCATTGTGAAGAAAAAGATTGATTAACTGATATTAAGAACATGAAAAATAATTCTTAAAATCTGTAGTAGTCAAGAGGTTGCCAATTAAAACTATAAGATGCCCAGTGGCTTCTATCAAAAGGTATCAATTAAATAGAGTAAGAAGGTTCGTTCTTCCACCAGGAAAATGAATACAGTGCTATTGGAAATATAAATTGGCACAATTTTCATGGACTTATTTACTAAGGTTGAGTATATGCAAATACTCTTCCTGTTATTTACCCCGACAAATATGCATATATAAATTCACCGGCAGATGTGGACAAGAGTGTTCCTATCAGCATTTTTTTAGGAGGTGCTGGTTATTGAACTCAGGACTTTGCACATGGAAGCAAGCACTCAAGCACGGAGCTTCATCTCCTCCCTGATGAGAGGTGGTTTTGTTTGGTTGGTTGCTTGCTTTTGGTTTTAGAAGGTGCTGAAGATCAAACCCAGGAGTTTGTACAGGAGAAGCAGGCACTCACCACTTGAGCTACACCTGCTCCCCAGCATTTTTCATAATAGCTGAATTCTACAACAATTTAACGGCTATCAACTGTACAGAGCTTAAATGAATTGTGTTATAATTATACAATTGAATACCATACAGCAATGAAAATGAATGGACTTCAGCTACAACGCAATGTTAGTGAATCTCAAAAAACAATCTTTGGGAAGCAGACTTGACCCAATGGATAGGGCGTCTGTCTGCCACATGGGGGATCCGTGGTTCAAACCTGGGGCCTCCTTGACCCGTGTGGAGCTGACCCACACGCAGTGCTGATGCACACAGGGAGTGCCCTGCCACGTAGGGGTGTCCCCTGTGTATGGGAGCCCCACACACAAGGAGCGCACCCCGTAAGGAGAGCCTCCCAGCACGAAAGGAAGTGCAGCCTGCCCAAGAATGGCACCGCACACATGGAGACCTGATGCAACAAAAAGAAACACAGATTCCCGGTGCCGCTGATAAGGATGGCAGCAGTCATAAAAGAACACACAGCGAATGGACACAGAGAGCAGACAACTGACAACTGCGGGGGGTGGGGGTGTGGGAGGGAAGAGAGAAATAAATCTTAAAAAAAAAAAACACAATCTTTGAAGAAGCCAGAAACAAGAGTACATGTTCTAGGTTCCCATTTATAAACAGATCAAACTTGCAGAGTTTTAGAAGCTACACTAGTAGACACTTTTAGGAAGGATAAATGTGTAGTGACTGGAATGATAGATTTTTAAGTGCTATCAATATCCAATTTCTTGGCCTGATGCTGGTTTCATGGGGTGATAATTTAATAAGCAGCACATTCAAGTTCTGTGCTCTTTTAGGCATGTACTATATCTTATAGTAAAAAAGATTTTCAAGGTGAGATTGTAGGCAGTTTTGTACCTTTTGTATTGTGAAATAAGGAGAAAGTGGACGTGGTAGCTGCTGAGGGTAAGGAGAGGGAAGAAGAGATATGATATGGGCGCATTTTCAGGACTTGGAGTTGTCCTGGGCGGTGCTGCAGGGACAGATGCTGGACATTGTATGTCCTGCCATGGCCCACTGGGTGGACTGGGGGAGAGTGTGAACTACAATGTAAACCATTATCCATGTGGTGCAGGAGTGCTCCAGAATGTATTCACCAAATGCAATGAATGTGCCAAGATAATGAAAGAGGTTGTTGATGTGGGAGTGGGGTGAGGGGGGTGGGGGGTATATGGGGACCTCATATTTTTTGAAAGTAACATTTTTTAAAAATGAAGAAAAAAAAGATTTCTGTTATCTGTGCAATTAATTAAAATTAAAGGATTATAGCATTGGCATTAATACATTCCAAGCCTGCATACATAATATACAGTAAATATGTTGTTTTAGACCAGTATCATGGAAGAAATATAGACATTCATCTCTCATTTGGAAAATGTTATGCATAGGAAAATAGACAATTTTTCCATGACCATATTGGTTCACAGGTAATGAGACAAGCAAAAACACAGCATGCATAACGATTATGCCAGCAATTTTTAGTAGCAAGGCAATAATTCATGTATCATGCTGAGATTCATTTTCTCCATTGTGAAATATATTGGAAAGAAATTTTTTGATCAAGACAATTCTAAAAATAATCTGTCATTAAATTTTATTAAAATATGTATTCACAAAAACATGATATCATTTATTATTGTAAATGAACATGGCTCTAAGTAAGGAAAAGAGACCTAGTGAGTACTCTGTTTGGCTCTACTACTGACATTCCGGGGTTTTACCGAAGACTCGGGGTTTTCAGTAAGGACTACCCTTCTCCCTGGTCAGAATGCAGACTCTCCCAGGCTGGGTGAGCTTATGCAATTGTTATAGTCTCTGGGCCACTCTTAGGTTCTGGTTCTTTCTCTACATAATTTTATTTTCCTTATTGCTCTGTCACATAAATTCACCCACTTTATCCCCCACTAACTGCTCCCTAACACTCCTTCTAGACTAGCATCATGAATAAAAGCAGGAATCCTGAAGTTTTGTGCTTTTTAAAAATTTATTGAGGTATATCATTCATACATAAACACACATAATAATAAGTGTTTAGTAATAGTTGTAAACTTACAAAACAAACATATATAGCATCGTCCAGGACTCTCATAACTTACCCTACCACCACCTTGCATTGCTGTTAAACATTTTTAACTAATGATGAAAGAGCATTGTCAAAATATTACTACTAAACAAAGTATTTTTCCCCAACCCACCCTATTATTATTTTTTTTTATCATTTATATATGACCATACAAAAACAATAAGTGTATAGTAAAGTTGTGGACTTACAGAGCACACATGCATAACATTATACAGGGGTCCCATACATCAACCCTCCACCAACACGTTGCATTGTCGTGAGACATTTGTTACAGATTATGAAAGAATATTGTCAAAGTCTTCCTACTAATTATTTGTTACAGATTATGAAAGAATATTGTCAGTCTTCCTACTAATTATAGTCCTTATCTTACATTTGGTGTATTTTCCCCCAACCCACCCTATTGCTATTTTTAAAATATATTTTTTATAACAGAAGTTGTAAACTTATAAAACAACCATGCACATGTGCAGAGCTCCCAAACAACATCCTTTTATCAACACACCACACTGTGGTGGAACATTTTACCAATAAAATATCATCTGATTGTTACCACATCCAGAGTCATTACTTATTCATGATTTTTTTCTTGATTTTTAATATTCTCGCTTAATAGGATAGCTCATCCTTCCTGTAAACACCAGTCTATCTTCTATCTTAACCAGATAACATGAAATGATCCCCACTGTGACTAAACTGTCTTGTTCAAGTAACTCACAAACCAAGCTTACAGTTTTGGTTTAGTTTGCTACAATGTGTCCATCGTCCAGAGCATTGGCACTCTGCCCAGTTCCTCTTGGGTTCCTTTTAACCACTCTTATGCAGCCCAGAAGCTTTTGGCTTCCATGTCCTCCTGCTTCCAACCACCAGCACCTGCAGATTCAGCTTTTGGAAAATGCATTCAGGCACTGGGGCCCTCTTTGTCTGCATACACAGAAAACAAAATTGCCTGGGAATTTATGACCTCCCAGGTGTGAGCTTATCTTGTAATTGACAGGTGCAGAAGATGGATAGCCCCAGCCACTTTGCCTCTGGATGAGATAATTCTCAAGTGTAACCTTACACTCCAGGTGTCCTCCAAGGATTTGGGAGAGTGTCAGAAAGCCTCTCCTTCCTTGTCTCACTTTCTCACTGTGCCTGGTTTCTGCTGTGACTCTTAATCAATTGTTTGCACACAAATCCTTATCTCAGGCACTGTGCCTTAGGAACTTGAGGTAATGCAGCCTAGTTTTCAGAGAGAAAAATATAATGGACTATTTATGTCATAATGAGAATTTTAGTATTATTACCATCACAACTGGCCAAATCAAACAATACAGGAGACAACAAGTAGGAAAAATACAGATATAGCTAAGCAAGTTATGTGTATATAACTCAGGTTTAATCAGAATATATAAACACTTAGGTTTCTTCTTGATTCTTTCTGGAAGATTCAAAACCCAGTATCCCTAATCTTGGCCTAATATCCAAGATATTCTATCAGTTACATGTGTTACAGGGCATATTCCAGTGATTCTAATGATTTTGGAATTTTCTCCAGCATTAGTAACCTAGAATAGTCTGAAGAATATTTCTAAATCTTTCACTTCTACTTCATAATGTATTTGGTAAGTGGCTTCTTATTTCTCTTTGGTCAATACTTGTTATTGTAGTAGAAGTTATATCGACCAGAATATTAGCTTATTTATTCATGCAATAAATACCAATTGAGTATCTACAATGCACCAGATATTGTGCAATGGGCTGTGGGAAAATTAAATAAACAAGAATATGCAGATCTTTTTTCTCAAATAGCTCAAAATCCTGTGGTGGATACAAAATACAAAATCAAAATGTAATCAGATGACTTACGCGGTTCCATCAAAGAATGAAAAAAGCTCACTCGGTTTGGAATTTTAACCTTATGTCACCCAATACACCCAATACAGCTTTCTCAGCAATCTTTCTCCATTGTTTCCATTTTGACAGAGCATTTTGATCACCTTCTCACACTCTTCATGTTTCCAGATATTCTGCTTTTTTTCAGGTTTCCAGATGTTCTGATTTTAAGGATCTCATATTATTCCTGAAAGAGCCCTCCACTCTGCCTTTTGCATCCAGCAGACTGCAACTAGCAAAAGAACAGTTAAAAGGAATAAGATCCATCAATAGGCAGACATTACAGATAAGTCTCTGTATGATAAAACTTTCATCCTACATATTTCTCGTCTCCAAAAAATGTTAAGATAATTTGCAAAGAAATATTTTCATTATCTCAACACGTGTATATTGAGAGAACATAAGGGTCAAGTTCATACATATTCCCTACATTAATTCTATAGTATCACTTTAGCAAAAACAAATGAGTACTGGATTCTCAAGCACTAGGTATGATCTGGAGACATATGTATATCCCTATGCCATTTTCAAAGCTGGATTACAGAAACCCAACTGAACGACATAAATATGCCATTAAAAGTCCCATTTTAACAACAGTAGTGCCTAAAGTGGTACCAGCAGTCTATTTTACTGATGACAATAGTAATAGACATTCTTTATCACTTGTGCCTTTGACTATGTTCACTAGTTGACGTAACACAAATTGTTAGGTGATTCATTAAAAGGTAAACCATATCACATTTGTTATGTCTCAGCTATTCCATGTAGTTTTCATGGAAGGTTCCAGTTATCTGGTCTTATATCCAGTTTGGCTATGTGTGCTGTAAATTCGGTACTAACAACAACAATGAATTTCCATGTAGTATTATTTGATTAGTTATTTTAAAAAAACAGTTCAGTGAAGCTCTCAAGTGTCAAGTCTGATTCATCAGCAAATGCTTGGATTTTTTTTTTTTTTATCCTTTAACTCCTTTAATCCTTTTCACCCCTTTTACCACATTTTCAATTGCTACATTGAGTGATACTATAATAAAAAATAAAATGTAAAGAAAAATTTTAAGCAGTTCATTGAAGTAAGGTCAGAGAGATTTTGTGGGGCAAATGGTAAAATAAAATCTTAGCTTCTGTGGGCAAAATTTAGAAGACCCTGACCCAGTCACCACCCACCCCCTATCTAGTAAGATTAAATTTCTGTCTCATATTGAGTGCCATGGTGGCTCTAATATTAGGACATTATAATGGCAGTGTTGAACTTTATGGACTTTGTTGTAAGAGCAATGAAGAAAAAAAGAGTGCTCTAGTTTTTCAGGTAAGATAATCTATGTACATTTTGCATAAATCCAGGTTATTTTGAGCCACGAATTGTGCCAATCATTGTCCACCATTTATTATCATTTCAGGTCGGAACATTTTACACACACATTCTGTCAAAGCATTGCATCAATCTGAAATATTTTATACATCAAAAGCTATCAGAGAGAATTATTAAAAGTACATGAATATTTTAGTAGTTTTATGTCAACACATACTGAATAAAATAAATGGGAAAAAAACTTCAGAATTCAGTGAGTTTGATGATTCCATAGAGAGCACTTTATCTTTTTCCTTGTTAATGAATACTAAGCCAATATCTTCAGGATAGTAGTTAGGGAAAAATAAAGAAAACAAGCAAATCTTTCATTGTTAGAGTTACAGCTCTTCAAAAGAGCAGAAATATAAGACACTAAGGTCTGATGTTTCCCTTTTGAATATTTTTCTCATATTGCTGTCAGGGCAGCAAAACAAACATATTTCAACAGATATTAGATGGTGTGTGATTTCCTATTTTACTTTTGGGCTAGGAGAAAAAATGTCTATTATTTACTGTGCAAATATTTCAAGTACTATTATAAGATAATTCTATATCCCAATCTTGTATTACATAGTTTTAATCAAAGGTATTTAAGAGATTTAATATTTCTGGAATCTTGAAGTTCTTTGAAATTGAAAACTTTTTCAGAATCATATATTATTTTTACTTTGAATTAGCATTTAATTTGATGGTGAATCCTAAATTGTAATTTTAATTTTTATGTATTTACTCATTTAATAAATATTCATTCTAATTGAACATCTGTGAATGTGGAAATATTCTAAGCACTTGAATCATAACAGTGAATCAAACAAATAATAATATCTATGGACCTCACATAATTACAGTATATATTTACAATTAGAAGGAATCATTGATTTCTAGGAAAAGATAATTACAATGTAGTCATGAATATATGTGCTAAGTTCCTAAACATGAAATTATTCACAATTATCATTTACCAGAGTATTTATTTATTAAATTGTTTTAGAATGTGTTGAGCTCATCTTTATCTTATGTACAATATAAGCATTGTACTGACAGAAAAATTAACGGAAATTGTCACTAATGTGTTTTGAAACAAGAAGTTATTTGAAGCATCAACTTTCAAGTACTTTTTTCATGCAGTGTCTTATTTTTCTATATAGAAAAAATTATATCTATCTCACTATCCATTCGGATGTCCAATTTGGCATCACTAACCTCTCCTCACCCCATTCCCACCCAATACAGTCGTCCAAGCAAGCTCTTCAGGTTACTTTGTTGTTCATTTATCTATGTTATAATGCTAACAGAAAACAGCACGGTGTGAAAATATTACAGATTGAAATGATGTTTTGACTATGCAAAATGAATCCATTTTGTCAAAATATTTCATATATTAATATCATCCTTTCAAATATATAATCTGACAATGCAAACTTTTTCTTAATCTGCTAGTGTGTCTTGAATCAGTGTGTCTGAACACAAAATTAGCAAGTTTAAGTTTGCAACTAAAAGCTTATGCAGAAGACAGAAAAGAAAATAGAAGGAGGAGGCAGAGAGGACAAGAAAGAAAGATGATCAGGAGGAGGGGAAGGGAATGAAAAGAGGAAGAGAAGGAACCATTGCCATAAATGAACCAAGGACTTAAAGCAGGCAGGTAGGAAAAAAGCTTTACCTATACAAGATTTTATAAGCGTTATTTAAAGCAATATGAGGGTGAACTCGGCGGTACACTGTGAGCAGATTTTCATCTGTCTTTAACCCCCAACATCTACTCAAACACTTCCTATTTACCTTACTTCCCACTTTCATGTTCAAAAGACCCACTTTCATCTCCATTTAATTTACTGGTTAATACTCCTCCCTCCCCAATAAAGAAATATATCAGAAAGAGATCTATCATACTAACATTAATAACTACCCATATGAAGCAATCACTACCTATGCAGCAGTATATAATGGGTTTATTTACATTTTCTCATTTAATCCTCACAAAAACCCTAAAGAAGTCAGTACTATAATAGTACTACTATTTTACCCATGAGAAAACAAAACAAAAAGATTTATAACATTTTCCTAAAATTAAAGAACTAATAAATATAAAGCACATTTACAAGGCAGGTGGTTTCAGGGCAGAGATTAGCAGACTGTAGTTCATGGGTCAGTCTCAGACTACCACCTGTATTTGCAAAAAAAATTTTAGAACACAGCTATACCAAGGAATGACTTCTTTGCATATGGTTGCTTTCATGTTACAACAGCAGAGCTGACTTTTTACAATGGTAATCATATGGCCTGTGAAGCATAAATTATTTACTATCTGTCTCTTCAAAGAAAAAAATTTACCAGTCTCAAACCTAAAGCCACAAACTGAATTTTAACCCTCTGATGAAATCTATCAATGACATTTACCTTGTTGTGTGGATTGAAGTTACTATGTTTAATTCAGGACTTCCAGAAGTAATGAGTGAGGCAAATCCTCTTCCCAAAGAACTGAACAGAGCTATCAGAACAACAATTCGGGATGCTGGAAATTAACCAAAGGTATAAAACACATTTATTCAAGAAAAAAATGCTGAACCTTAGTAAGAAGACTGAGAATCTGTGTTACTTTAACTTGTGGCAGCTCCGATGCCTCCATTACCCACTGGTGCAGTAATTCTACCAGAGTGGGGGCAGGATGACAGGGCAGTGACTCAAAAAGAGAGGAGAAAGCAAAAGGGACAAAAACGTGTTTTAATAACTTGAGGCCAGAAACTCCCCCCAAACATGATGAAAAGCATTGATCTACACATCCAGGAGGCTCAACAAACTGCAAAGAGATTACATATAAAGACATCTACAACTAAATACATTGGGTGTCGTGGTTAGAGTCAAAGATAAACAGAAAAGCTTGAAAGCAGTAAGAGATAATTACTCTTTGTGTAAAAGGAAACTGCAATAAGAAAAATAGCTGATGTTTCTCTGGAAATATAGGAGAACCACACACAGTATGATTATATCTTCAAAGTACCAAGACATTTATACTCAATAAAACTTTCCTTCAAAAATTAAGGCAAAATAAGGACATTAACAGATAAAAAAGACAGAATTTGAGACTGCCTTAAAAGAACAACTAAAAGTTGTCTTTTAGGCTGAAAGGAAATAACGACAGATGCTAACTCTAACCATATAAAGGAAAAAATCACTGATAAAGATCATGTAGTAAATGTAAAAGTGCATGTGTGTGTACATTTTCTATTTTCTTCGCATATTTAAATTAAAATATTATAGAACAATTACTAGGTAATTAAATGAAGGAACTGTGTGACTTATATGTTAATACATATAAGATAACATAGCATATATATATATCTCATATATATCATATAGATATATATACACAAAGGAGGAGAGAGAAAACTGTACAAATGAGGCAAAGTTTCTATTGCTTACTGCAATATATATCATGGTAAAAGGTAGACAACGTAGAAGAGAAAAGAGAAAATAATTTGTTGATTGTGTAGTATTTGGCAGTATCTCATTTAACTAATGGAAAGAAATAATGAATAAAGTAACATTTTATCAGTTACAGATCCTTATGCCATTATATGGGGAAATATTTATTTAAAAATCAATTTATAATAGTTAAGACCCTATCTTTTTAAAACATATTTTGAACATCAGTCTGATTTTGATTTAGCAGGGATGTGTCTGTGTACTTATGATTTGGGTAGTGAATGCTGAGGTAATCACTATGCCTAGAAAAATGCCCCTACTTATCTTCAGTGAAAGATGGGGAGTTGGAAGTTTGGCCATGACCAAGAAGAATACTGAAACATAAGAACTGACCAGGTTTTCTAATTCTGTATAATTGCAAAGAAAGTGTTGTGTGCCTCCTTTAAGTAATTATTCTCTGATTTCTTCTTTAAAGTTGCAGCCAAGATTTAGAGATTAAAATCTATATATTTTACAGTTTTTTTAAAAAAAATCAATCCTTAATGAATAATGACCAAGCAAGTTCTGATGCGTGGTACAGCATAACTTTAAATGTAAAATGATACACTGATTCATTAATGAATTTTATTGCTCCCAATAAATAAAACAATCCAACTACATAAACATAAAATAAACTTGAATTTATTTTTGTAAAACATAAAATACACTTGAATTTATTTTTGCATCAATAAATATTTGATTTTAGTTACCTGATCTTAAAATAGTCTTATTAATAAATCTATTTATGTTTCCAGTATTACATATCCAATAAACCAGATGTTTAAACATAGTTTCCAGCATAACAATATATCACATAAATAAAATTGAGTAGAAATGATGTATATAAATCGATTCATATACAAATCTTAGTTTTAAAATGTTTCACAAAAATATACAAAAATATTTTGCAATTTATAGAAAAATTATTTCCTGGAACTATAAATAATTTTATCTAAACATGAAAAATCTAAGATTAAATGGAATTTAAGAACTAATTTTGATTGCAAATTATATGCAATACAAATAGACATAACAGAAATTTCTTTATCATATTTCAGTTTCTGTACAAAAGAGTTTTCTTTGCATGCATTCACATGATTGAACGGCCTGACACGTTTTCTTGCATTAAATCTTAAGCATAACTTTTCAACAAAATTCCCCTCATAACAACCATAAACTGAAATAAACAAACAAAATAAACACCAAAGCATCACATAAGAATGAAAAAGAAAATATGCCAATATATTTGCAAAGAAATCACACCTATTTCTTTGTAAATTATGATAGGTTTATTTATCAGCATAAAATTAAAGTCTCATAAAGATTGCATAAAGATGGAAGCAACTTACTACACTTTATTTTTATAACTTAACACTTAAGTAAAATTATAAACGATGCCGAGAAAGCTCAAAATTAAATCAAACTAAATGCATTTTTTTTCTAATTACGGCAGTAACTTCTTATTGTATTCATATTGAGTTCAACTCAATTTCTTTCATACACTTATTTGAAATTTTTGTTTTCTTTTTGTTTACTAATGTAGTAAAATTATTTTAATCATAATTAGCTTTGTCAATATCAACTGCACAATTATAACTACATATATATTTGTCTATATATTTATAGTCTTCCTTTCCTGTGTCTTTTCTAAACTTCAATCTATAAAATTTTTATTTTTAAACATTGAAGTCACACTAAAGAGAAATCTAATGATGTAGATTAAAAAGATCATTAGCAATTAAAATATATTGAGTGTTTTGTATGTGTCAAGCCTAATAAGAGTTTATATTTTCCAAAAATGAAACTAAGATACAGAGAAATTAATTACTGATAGTTTCCCAAAAGTAACCAACAGAATTGGATGTAAAATCAGTTACGCTTGGCTTCAGTCTAATCACTTAACCAGTGTGGAATACTAAGAGGCTGGTAGTGAACTGGCTCCGTTGGTCAGACTGATAGAGCCAGCACCGCACAATAGGTTGGCTCAAGCAGCAGGAATATATTGGCTCCTGGTTTTGAGGGTAGAAGAAGCCTACAAGGCTTGCTCTCTCCCCAAGTCTAGCCCTCTGGTGCTGGCAGCTGGCTGGATTTACTCGGCTCGCATTTTTACCTGCTTGTCTTGATGAGGACTCCAGTAATCTGAACAAAGACCCTCCCTGTCTCCACTGGCCACACCTTAACTGGAAACACCACCTCGGAGGGCTCCTGTTTGCAAAGGGTTCACAGCCACAGGAGTCAGGAGGGAGACTGAGAACCTGTGGGTCAGACTACACGATTCCACCTTACCAATGAGGCATGAGAACCTGAAAGAGCTGCCATTCCACCCCCCAAGGGAATACCGCGGGTGAACTGTGGAGGTAAATTTGAGGTCAATTTCCCTCAGCGGTGTAGCCGCTCAAAATAAGTGGCACCGCGTCAGCTCCCCAAAGCCGTGGGCACCGCTTGCCGACGAGGAGTGCCGGTTCCTGCCGCTGCGCACGCCGTGGGCACCGCTTGCCGACGAGGAGTGCCGGTTCCTGCCGCTGCGCACGCCGTGGGCACCGCTTGCCCACGAGGAGTGCCGGTTCCTGCCGCTGCGCACGCCGTGGGCACCGCTTGCCCACGAGGAGTGCCGGTTCCTGCCGCTGCGCACGCCGTGGGCACCGCTTGCCCACGAGGAGTGCCGGTTCCTGCCGCTGCGCACGCCGTGGGCACCGCTTGCCCACGAGGAGTGCCGGTTCCTGCCGCTGCGCACGCCGTGGGCACCGCTTGCCGACGAGGAGTGCCGGTTCCTGCCGCTGCGCACGCCCGCCCGCTCTCCAGAGGCCTGCCAGCCGTGGAGCACCTGCCGCCAGCGCCGGCACCAGGCAGGCCTCTGCTGAGAGGAGAGGAGCAAGGGAAGGAGTGAGAGAGGATCAGGAAAAGAGGAGGAATTAGTGCACGTTTTCCCTGGTTCCTCCTGCAAAATTGGTCAGGTCATCATGCATCAATCAAACAGATTCTCATTTCGAGGGAATTCTTGCAACCTATTTACATTTTGTCGTGATTTTAGTGGGCCAACAAATAACACCCTTCTCTGTCTCCAACTCTAAGCTCAGAAACCAGTGGGAAACTAGATAAAGGGACCGTATTGCTGGAGAGAACAGTCCTAGCTTTACTGGTGGAAAAAAATGTTTGTGTGCCTGCAAGGCGCGTCTCCACAGCACGGGACGGCAGTGAGGAGGTGCGGGCCTCCTCGGCAGGGCACCAGCAGGCCAGGGTGCACAGAGGTCTGCAGAGAGCCAGGCGAAGGGAAGAAAGGAGAGCAGGGCAACGGGGAGAAGGGGAGAGGCAGGGAGAAGGGGAGGGGGTCAGGCAGCGGTAGAAAGCAATAGAGGGAGAGAAGGAAGGAGAGAGAGGGGGCAAGAAGGGACTGGGAGGAGAGAGGAGGAGGGGAAAGAGTAGGAGAAAGGGAAGGAAAGAGGGGAGGGGGGAGAAGGGGTGGAGAGAGGGAGCAGGAGAAGGAGGAATGGAAGAGAAAAAGGGAGAGAGGGAGAGGAAGAGGGGAAGGGGAGAGGAGGGGCTAGGTGGCATGGGGGAGAAGAGTGGGAGAGATGGAGGGCGGGATAAGGAGGAAGTGAGAGGAGAAGAGAAGAGGGGGAGAGAGAGAGGAGGGGAAGAAAGGGGAGAGGTGTTCGGGAGGAATGGAAGAGGAAAAGACAGAGAGGAAAGAGGGGTGAAGGAAGAAGCGAGAAGGGGAGAGAGGGAGGTGGGAGCCAAGCAGGCTAGGAGGAGGGGCAGAGAAGCGCCAGTGGGCCAGGCACGCTGGGGTGGACTCTGAACAAGCCAGGGGCGCATGGCAGTCAACGAGCAGATAGGCTGGTCCCCGACAGCCTGTTGATGACCTCTCATTTATTCCCCATTGATGCCACAGTAATGTGATAATGTCTAGACATATATCTGTTAGAGTCATATTATCTTCCTAAATATATTTAACAAATTGGAAATACACATATAATGTATAATTATTAAGAGATTTCTCAGTTCTTTTAAAAAGACTGAGTCAATTAAAGCCAGACCAATACTGCTATGAAGTATTTATCACTTAAGAGTTTGAGGAACATAGTTTATAAATTTTAGTAAATAAATGTTTAATTGTTGTTAATTATAAGAAAAGTCCTTATAAAATAATCTTCAATAGTTCAACAGTTCTCTGACCTATTTTCTATGTTCTTTCAAATAATGACAGTATTTTTCCCTTTCCGCCAAATAAAACTAGACGGAAAATCAATTATGATATATTAAGATACTGAATAACTGTAGACAACTGAATTTTTCTGGCACCAGGTATATAAATATTTACCGACTTCTTTTGTACAGAACAAGATGTGACTGGCAATTCAGGAACTGGAATTTCAGAGCACCTGTGTTAGCAGCTGCCTGTCCTTTCAAGGTCCTTCATTAACAAAATTTATTAACAAATGCTATCTGAGACCACAGAGCTCTGGCTTCATCTTTTTTTTTTAATGATTTTAATTAGAAAAGTTGTGGGCTGTCACAAAAATCATGTACAAAATAAAGTGTCCCCAAATACTCCCCCCCCCAAAATTAACACTTTGCATTAGTGTGGTAACTTTTTTACAATTGATGAAAGAATATTATATATGCAGTATTGATGCAGTATATATGCATAGTTTATATTAAGGTGTATCTTTTCCAGTATACCGCCCCGTTATTAACATCGTGGATTAGTGAGGTACATTTGTTATAATTCATGAAAAAAAAATTTTATAATTGTACTGTTAACTATAGAAAATAATCTATGAGAGGATTCACCGTGCTGTACAGTCTCATGTTTTATCTCTCAATTTTTATTTTTGTAACATATTTATTACCTAAAATTATTCTTTATCCAAATTGACATATATAATTCAGTACTGTTAACTACATTCACAATAATGTGCTACCATCACCACCATCCATTTCTAAAACTTTACAATCAGCCTAAATAGAAATTCTGTAAAAGTTAAGCATTATCTCCCCATTCTCTAACCCCAGTCTATCCTCAGTAACCTAATTCTATATTCTAACTCTGAGTTTGCTTATTCTATTTATTTCATATCGATGTGATCATACAATATTTGTCATTTTATGTCTGGCTTATTTCACTCAGCATAATGTCCTCAAAGTTCATCCATGTTGTAGCATGAACCAGAATTTCAATCCATTTTACTGCTGAGTAATATTCCATCGTATGTATGTACCACATTCTGTTTATCCAATCATCATTTGATGCTTCTATCTTTTGGCAATTATGAATAATGCCTCTATGAACATCAGTGTGCAAAAACCTTTTTGAGTCCCTGTCTTGAATTCTTGTGGGTATTTACCTAGTACAGGGATTGCCAAGTCATATGGTAATTCTGCACTTATCTTTCTAGGAACAGCTAAATTGTCTTCCACTGAGACTGTACTATTTTACATTTCCACCAACAATGAGTGTTCCTATTTCTCCACATTCTCGCCAACATTTGTAGTTTTCTGATTTCTTAATAATAACCATTCTATTTGGTGTAAATCTATCTCATGATGGTTTTGGTTAGCATTCCAAATTTTAATAGTTAATGAAATTGAACATCTTCTCATGCTTTGTCAAGTCTTTTGCCCATTTTTTATTTGGGTTGTATGTCTCTTTATTGTTGAGTTGGAGGGTGTCTGTGTATATTCTGGATATTAACTTTTATTAGATATGTGGTTTCCAAGTAGTTTCTCTCATTGAGAAGGTTGTCTTCCAACTTTTGTGATAAAATTATTTGATGCAAAAAAACTCTTTTTTTAAAATTTATTTCTCTCCTCTTCCCCACCCACCCTGATTTGTCTGCTCACTGTGTCCATTCGCTGTGTGTTCTTCTTGAGTTCGGTTCTATTCCCGTCAGCAGTACTCGGAATCTGTGTCTTGTTTTGTTGCGTCATCTTGCTGCGTCAGCTCTCCGTGTGTGCAGTGCCACTCCTGGACAGGCTGTGCTTTTTTTTTTTGCACTGGGTGACTCTCCTTATGGGGCGCACTCCTTATGTGTGGAGATCCCCTACACGGGGACACCCCTGTATGGCACGGCACTCCTTGCACACATCAGCACTGCATGTGGGCCAGCTCATCACACAGGTCAGGAGGCCCTGGGTTTGAACCTTAGACCTCCCATGTGGTAGGCAGACACCCTATCCATTGGGCCAAATCCACTTTTGATGACGTTCCATTCATCTATTTCTTTTTTCTTTTTTCTTGTGCTTTGGATGTAAATTCTCAGAAAACATTGCTTAACACAAAGTCCTGAAGATGCTTCCCTACATTTTCTTCTAGGAGCTATATTGTCCTGATAATTTTATTTAAGTCTTTGATCTATTTTGAGTTAACTTTTGTATTTGGTGTAATATAAGGTTCCTCCATCATTCTTTTGCATGTGGATATCCAGTTCTCCCAGCACCATTTGTGGAAGAGACATTTCTTTCCCAATTGAGTGGATTTCATTAGGCTTGTCAAAAATCAATTGGCCTTAGATGTAAACTTCTAACTGAACTTTCTGAACTTTCCATTGATCTATAGGTCTATCCTTGTGCCAGGACCACACGGTTTTGACTACTGTACCTAAGTAATATGTTTTAAAGTCAGGAAGTATGAATTCTGAACTTTGTTCTCCCTTTTCAAGATGGTTGTGGCTATCTGGGATCCTTTACCCTTCCAAATAAATTTGATGATTGGCTTTCTTATTTCTGCAAAGTAGCCTGCTGGAATTTTTATTGGGACAGCATTGAACCCATAAATCATTTGGGATAGAATTGACATCTCAATGGTATTTATTCTTCCAATTCATGAACATAGAATATCCTTCTATTTATTTAGATATTCTTTGATTTCTTTTAGCAATGTTTTGTAGTTTTCCATGTAAAGGTACTTTACATCCTTGGTTAAATTTATTTCTAGATTATTGTTTCTTTTAGTTGCTTTTATAAATGGAATTTTTTCTTGATTTCTCCCTCAGACTTTTTATTAGTTTATAGAAAGTTATTGCATATTTATCTTTACCCCAGCATATTGCTGAATTCATTTTTCAGCTCTAGTAGCTTTCTTATAGATTTTACAGTACTTTCTATATATAATATCATGTTATCTGCAATTAGTGAGTTTTATTTCTTCCCTTCCACTTTGGATGCATTTTATTTCTTTTTCTTGTCTAACTTCCAGCATAATGCTTAAAAATAGTGGTGACAGTGGGCATCCTTGTCTTGTTCCTGATCTTAGGGGGAAAGCTTTAAGTCACCTGTCATTGAACGTGATGTTTGCAGTGTTTTTTTTTTATATGCCCTTTATAATGTTGGGGAAGTTCTCTTCTATTCCTGCTTTTCTAAGTATTTTTTATCAAGAAAGAATGCTGGAGTTTGTCAAATGCCTTTTCCTTGTCGGCAGATGATCATGTAGTTTTTCCCTCTTTCTTTGCAATGTGGCATATTGCATTAATTGATTTTCTTATGTTGAACCACCCTTGTATACTTGGGATAAAACCCACTTGATCATGCTGTATAATGATTTTAATGTGCTGTTGAATTCAATTTGCAGATATTTCATTGAGGACTTTTGCATCTATGTTCATGAGTAACTGATATATTTTTTTAAAAATATCTTCACCTGGCTTTGGTATTATAGTGATAGCTACAATGAGCTAGGTAGTATTCATCTAGTTTGTCTAATTTGTTGGCATATGGTTGTTCAGAGTATCCTGTTAATACTGTTTTATTTATGTGGGGTCAGAGGTAATATCCCCTCTTTCATTTCTGATTTTATGTGCATCTTCTCTTTTATTCTTTGACAGCCTAACTTTGGCTTTGTCAATTTTATTTATCTTTTCAAATAACCAAAATTTGATTTCGTTAATGTTCTTTTATTTTTGTATTTTCCATTTCATTTATTTCTACCCTAATCTTTGTTATTTATTTGCTTTACTTGCTTTTGGTTGAATTTGCAATTCTATTAGTTCCCACATTTGCACACAGGTTTTTTTATTTTACCTCTTTATTCTTTTTTAATGTACTCATGTAGGGCCATAAATTTCACTCCCAGCTCTGCCATTACTGTATTCCATAAATTTTGATATGTTGTATTCTTGTTTTCATTTGTCTCAAGATATTTACTCCTTGCCCTTGTAATTTCTTCTTTGACCCACTGATTATTTAAGAGTGTGTTATTTAACCTCCATATTTTTATAGATTTATCCAGGTCTCTGCCAATTTTTTTTTTAAATTTCCAGCTTCATTCTATTATCATCAGAGATGATGCCTTATTTAATAATTTCAGCCCTTTGGAATTTACTGAGGCTTGTTTTGTGACCCAACATCTGGTCTGTCTTGGAGAACAGTCCATGTGCTTACAAGAAGAATGTATGTACTGATGTACTATAGTGCAGTATTCTGTATATATCTGTTAGGTCTAGTTCATTTATCATATTATTTGAGTTCTCTTTTTCCTTTTTTGGTCTTCTGTCTAGGTATTATACCTATTGGAGAAAATGGAGTATTGGGGTCTCTAGTTATTTTTTGTTGAGGTATCTATTTCACCCTTCAGTTTTGCCAGCGATTGCCTCATGTATTTTATAGCACTTTGGTTAATTGAATACATATTTGTGATCTTTCTTCTTGGAGAATTGTCCCTTTTATTAATATATAGTGTCCTTCTTTGTCTCTTAAAACAGCTTTTGACATAAAGTCTATTTTGTCTGATATTAGAATAGCTATCCAAGCTCATTTGTGTCCACTGTTTGCATGGAATATCATTTTACATCCTTTCACTTTCAACTTTTTGTATCTTTGGGTCTAAGTTGAGTCCATTGTAAACAATTCATTGTTGGAGCATGATTTTTTAGCCATTCTGAAAATTTGTGTCTTTTGAATGTGGAGTTTAATACATTAACTTTCAGTATTAATATAGTAAAGGCAGAATTTACTTCAACCATTTTGTCCTTTGGTCTTTATATATCACATCTCTTTTGGTCTCTCTTCTTTTGTTGCAACCTCCCTTCCTGTACTGTTGATCTTTTGTGATGTGTCTGATTGATCTGTTCTTCATTTCTGTTTCAGTATATCTTTTAAATATTTTCTTTGTGGTTACCCTGGAGTTTGTATTATACAACCTATGTCTATATGATACTAATTTGAAAAAATATGAACTTAGCTTCAATAGCATACACATTTTCTGCTTTTTTGACCCTCTCTTTCCCCTCTTTATGTCATTTTGTCCCACATCGCTTATTATGTTTGGTGTGCCCACTATCAGGTAATGTGCTTTATCTTATTCAATTGTTATTCCGACACTTATAGGAATTAAAGAGAAGAGTTGCATACCGAGGATACAGTACTATTGAGTTTTGCATTTACCTTTTTAGTTACCTTTACTGAAGATCTTCATTTCTTCACACTTCTCCAACCCATTCTCTCTTGTCTGTTCCTTTCAACCTTCAGAACTCTCTTTAGCAATTCTTGGAGATTGGGTCATTTTTTGATGAATTCTCTCTATTTCTGTTTTACTGTGAATATTTTAAAATCTTCCTCTTTTTTTTTTGACAGTTCTTACAGATAAAGAATTTTGCATTGACAGATTTTAGCTTTCAGTGCATTAAATATATCCTACCACTGCCTTCTTGCTACCATGGTTTCTGATAAGGAATCAGCACTTAGTTTTATTGTGGACCACTGTATGTAAAAAAATCACTTCTCTCTTGCTGTTTTCATAATTCTCTTTATATCTTTGGGATTTGACATTCTAATTAGTATGTGCATACTCAGAGTGGGTTGATGAGGGTTTATTCTGTTTGCATTGTTCTTCATGGACATATATATTTACATCTTTCATAAGAGTTGTGTACATTTCAGCCATTATAACCTCAAATATTCTTTCTGTCTCTTTTCACTTCTTTTCTTCTGGGGCACCAATGATAAGTATATTTGTATGCTTTATACTGTTGCTCAAATTCCTGATATGCTACTTATTTTATTTTTTCCTAATTTTTTCTCTATATCTGTTCTTCAGACTCTATGATTTTGATTATTCTGTCTCTGAGCTCACTGTTTCTTTCTTCTGCCTGTTCACATCTGCTGTAGTATACCTCTAGCAATTTTCAGTCTCCAATATTATGTCTTTTATACCCACAATTTCGTCTATGTTTCTTTTTAAACTTTCATATTCTTCTTTAGGTTTACACACTGTCTTCCTAATATCATTTAGCTCTATATCTTCCATCCCCTTGACTTGATTTAAGAGATTTGTTTTAATTTCTTTGATTAGTTGTTCCAATATCTGTGCCTATTCTGAAGTTTTAATTTGTTCCCTTGATTGAATAATATCTACCTGTTTCTTAGTATGGCTTGTATGTATTTGGTGATGTATTGGTATCTGATTATTTGATGTGGTAACTCTGAAGGTCGGTTTCTCCCTCTTGTCTAGGGTTTTGTTGTTAATTGCTCTTGTGTTAAGGGTCTCCTTTCACACTTGGTCCAATTTATTCTGGACCTTTAGTGTAGCTGATGTTTAACTGTTCAGATTTTCTTAGTTCTTCTTCATCTGATCCTTGCCCTGGCTATGTGGTACAATTTTTCAGACTGCACATTTTGTGCAATTGTTCATCTCCAGAAGAATACTTCCTTTCCTTTTTTCCTTCTCTAGAAATCTTAGTCTGTTCTCTTTGTTTTTGTGAAGAATGTCCTCCCCATCTCTTATGATTTGTTTAAATTCTCTTTCACTAAGTGCTCTCTTTTCCTTACACTTTACAATTTTGGGACCCACCTTGTCTTATAGCTGCTCAGTTTCTCCCTTTAATTTCTTTTTTTTTTTAAGATTTATTTATTTATTTTATTTCTCTCCCCCGTCCCCACACAGTTGTCTGTTCTCTGTGTCTCTTTGTTACATCTTTTTCTTTGTCCACGTCTGTTGTTGTCAGCAGCACGGGAATCTGTGTTTCTTTTTGTTGCATCATCTTGTTGTGTCAGCTCTCCGTGTGGGCAGCACTATTCCTGGGCAGGCTGCGCTTTCTTTCGCACTGGGTGGCTCTCCTTACGGGGCGCACTCCTTGCCCATGGGGTTCCCCTATGTGGGGATGCCCCTGCGTGGCACGGTACTCCTTGTGTGCATCAGCACTGCACGTGGGCCAGTGGACTTGGCCCAGTGTTTAGGGCATCTGTCTACCACATGGAAGATCTGTGGTTCAAACCCCGGCCCCCTTGACCCATGTGGAGCTAGTCCCCCTTTAATTTCTGTGAGGTTTTATTGTTTCTAGTGTCTTTCCTATTAGGAACGTGGTTAATCCAGAAAGGTGTGTCAATTCAGAAAGGTCTATTTCGCATTTAGGTTGTCCAGCAAAGAGAAACTGGATTGAGTGTACACACCTCTTGCTAACTAATCAGCCACACTCTCTCTCTTTTTTCCCTTGGTATCCTTTTCGTATGCAGCACTCCTCAGCAGCTTGTATTCTACCCTGAAGCTCTGTAGACTTGAGTCTCTGGTACCTAGATATGCATGGAGTTCTAGCTCACTGCTATAAAAGACTCTATGGTATGCATCCACTGCAGGAGGGACCTTGGCTATACTGCCCCTTTGAAACTTTCAAGCTGTGAGGGACCAAGTATAGGAGATGGGTCCAGATTGGAAGGTCCAAGTAGAAAATTTCCTACCTAATCTAGAGGATTATTCCTCTTTTTCTTTGATTCAGAATTTGTAGAATCCTTCTCCAGTCTCTATCATCTACCAGAGTTCTAAGCAAGTGGGATTTGTCCTTTCATTAGCTGATTTTGAGGGAAGACTTTTTCAGAGGTTGTCTTATGTCACCATGTTGATGATGTCACCTGACTACTTTTATTTAACTCCTCAGGTCTGAATAAGGAACATGGACTTGGATTTCCCCTCAAGTAGACTTTGAGGCAAGAATTTGGAGATTCTGATGCATCACAGGAGAAATGGGAAGAAGGGCAAAAATGGGACAAAGATAGCAAGAGCTGAGCGTGAGCCTACTATGTAAAAGACTTAGAAAGACAAAATGGATTTAATCCTATAGGAAATGTAAAGACTTGGACTTTTATTATATTATTTAGTACCAACTTGCCTTTGGTAATTAAAATAAATTAAAGATCTTAGGATCTTATATTGTGTCTTTTCCTTATTTTTGTCATGTACTATGTAACTATAGTTAACACTAGCACCCAGGATCAGTATTTTTTAAAACACTTTCATGAAACTTGTATACTGGCATGTGAGGATATTTTGTTTTTCTTGACTTATATGGTTGTTTGCTTCTTCTATGAGGCACAGGTTTCAAATTTTCCTTAAAGTGTGAAACAGAAATAATTTTAGGCATTACAGACAATGCATATCCTTTACTTCTGTTAACAGTTATTTAAAAGTTTAATAATTATTTTTATCTCATGGCCAATAGAAAAATGGCATGGACTAAATTTGGTCTTCTGGGCATAGTTAGTTAGCGCCTTCCTTAAAGGAAAAAATATCCAGTATTTGCAGTCTATGCATTTCAAAAGAACTTACTTTAGAAAAGGTAGAAATTTAGTTAATTTTTTAAAAGATATAAATGTCTTCCATAAACCTCCTCTTGCCTTCAAGGTGGTATCAGAGGTTCAGTAGGGAACCAGGACTTACATTTCCACAGGGAAGTAACATATTCCCTTTGCCCTGTGGTGTCAGTGGCAGTCACTTGGGTGGCTTGAACTTCCTCCTCCTCCCCAGGATGTACTGTTCAAAGACAGCAGGCTGACAGCAGGGCTTTCACCACCGTCCAGCAGTAGCAAGGTCATCCTCTGAAGTGTCAGTGGAACAGGAGGGAACATAATACTGCACCCAGTGGTACCAGTGGTAGCAGCGGTACCACTGGAGGCTTCCTGGAACTTCATTCTCACCTGGCAGGATCTGGAGAACACCCATCCATTTCCTTTTAGAGAATAGTGTCAAGCAAAACCACCTAAATAAGACCCAGAGTCTCAAAACATAATACAAAAAAAAAAAACCCAAAAACCCAGTATCCATAAAAGCCACTTATAACCAGAAAAATCTCATTTAGAATGGGGACAAATAATCAACAGATGTCAATACAGAGAATTTTACTGACGTTAGAATTATCTGACAGGAATTTTAAAATAGTCATCATAAAAATGCTTGAACAAACAATTACAAATACTCTTGAAGTAAATACCCTTGAGGAAAGTCTCATCAAAGAAATCAATTATATAAAGAACCAAATAGAAATTTTGTAATTGGAAAACACAATAATCAAAATTAAAAACTCAACATTGGGTATAACAGCAGATGGGAAGGGCAGAAAATGGTATCAGTGGATTTATAGAGCTATAGAAGTTAGCTAATCTGAACAACAGAGAGAAAATACCCTGAAAAATTATAAATGAACAGAAGTTCAGGATGTGGGATGATAAAAAATTCTAATATTTGCATGATCAGAATCCTAGAAAGAGAGGAAAAAGAAGGTGAGAATGAATAAGTATTCAAAGAAATAGTGGCTGACAATTTCCCAACATTGACAAAAGACATGAGTCTACAGATTCAAGAAGTCGAATGAACCATAAATGGGATAAGACCTTATAAAGCCAAACCAACATGCTTTGTAGTCAAGTTTCTGAATAATAAAGAAAAAAGAGAAGCATCGAAACAGTGAAAGAAAACCAACACCTTCTCTAGAGGGGTAAAATAAATCAAATGACAGCAGATTTCTCATTTGAAACTGTGGAGGTCAGAAGGAGTGAGCACACCATGATTCAAATGCTGGAAGAAAGAAAAAAAACACCTGCCAATACAAATTTCTTTATCCACTTAAAATATGCTTCATGAATGACGGGGAAATTAAGACATTCTCAAGTGAAGGAAAACTAAGAAAATTCACCACCAGATGACCTACCCTAAAAGAATAGTGAAAGGAAGTTTTTCAAAAAGAAAGTTAATGATAAAGAAGGAAACTTGGAATCTCAGAAAGGAAGATAGAACAAAGAAAATAGTAAAATTATGGCTAAAAGCAATAGATTTTCTTTTCCTATTGACTTTTCTAAATTATTATTAATGGTTGAAGCAAATATTATATATCACTTCACACCTATTGAAACAGCTGAGATAAAAATAAAAGTAGTGACAATGCCAAATGCTTGTGAGAATATAGAAAAATATATACCTCCTATATTGCTCATGGCAATGTAAAATTGTACAGCCTAGCCACTCCTGAAACTTACCTGGAAGTGTCTTTGTAAAACAGAACATGTACTGACCATATGACCCAGTGATCACAGTCTTGGAAATATTTATTCCAGAGAAATGAGACTTTAGGTCCATGCAAAAACTTGTACATGGTCATTTGTAGAAGATTTCTTTGTACTAGCTCCAAAATGGAAACAACAAAAATGCTCTACAGTAGTTGAATGGTTAAACATATCATGGTACACAATAAAAATACTACACAGCATAAAAAAGGAGTGAAATATTAATTCACAAAAATGTGGAGGTCTCTCAAGGGAATTTTCCTGAGTGAAAAGGGTCAATACTGAAAGGCCACATACTATATGATTCCACTTACAGAACATTCTCAAAATGACAGAACTACAGAAATAGAAATTAGTGGTTGCCGGAGTTTAAGAATAGTGGAGGTAAAAGAATGGGTGTGACTATAAAGAGGTAGTAGCACAAAGGAGCTCTTTTTGGTGATGGAATAGATAAAATGACATAGAACTACAGAGACATATTCCATCAATGTCAATTTCCTGATTTTGATATTCTGCTCTAATTATGTAAGCTGTAACTATCAGGAGAAATTGGATAAAAAGTACTTGGATTTCTCTTTATATCTTTCCATTTTCCTGTGAGCCTATAATTATTTCAAAACTGAAAGTTAGAAAATTATATATGAATATGATTTGGATTTTTAAATTTCTTGTAAAAGTCATTGTCATGAGTGTAACAGAAACTTGGAAAGTGTGTCTGTAACACTCAAAATATGTTTACCTTCATGGGATGAATAAAGAACAACACCATTATCAGGACATCTTATTTTGTAAATTTTTTTTCTAGTGTATTGCTAAAACAAAAAGAGGAAGCAAAATTAGAAGTTGAATATATTAATTATTACCAAGAATAGAAAGAGAGGCTATTTTATACGTCACTCTAGATGCAACAGTTTGTAAGAATAGACAATTCCTTCAAGAAATACCACCCTTTATTAATCTGAATTTGAATTTGAATTGCCACATTTTGTTCCTCTTACACAATACTCTTAACTTTGAAACATATGGGATTTTGATACCCTTGATATTTTGCATTTAATATGTGTAGAGGTCTTCACGCTACTATAAATTCCTATTAAAAGTTCTTCCTACATTCTTTTTGAGCTGGGAAGAATGTAGGCAATAGCCAAATTGAGTTTGATCAGTTCATTTTCAGCAGAAGCATTTTTTTCCAAAACTTGCTATGAAAGTTATGAATCAAAACCATTTTGTATAATTGCTTTACATGTGAAAAACTTTGTGCCATCATTTTGACCTAATAACCTCCATTATAAACAGCAGGATTTTAAATAAAACACACAACAACTTTATCATTTGTGACCCAGATATAAGCAGGGTTCATTATATTAATTGATAAACTTCTCAGAGTAACATGAAGAAGATCAATCACAGAATATCTCCTTGCTAATACTGCTAAGTAGTTAAATGCAAAATGATCAAAAGGATGATATTTCTGATCCATTTTTTGTTTGGCCACACAAAACTATAAAATGGTTTATGAAAGCCAATTTTTAAACTTTTTATTTTCATATCATTCTGATAAAAAAATGTGGAAACCATTCCTATTCTCAGAAGAACCACAGACTCCAAAGTATGAGTAAAATAATATGTGGAAGGAAAAACATTGCTGGGGAATTCTGTTACAAGTCAGGATGAAAGAGCAGCATTCTGGTTTAATACCACTCTTGAAACAAATAACAATGAGACAATCCATGAAATAGTGAATTTCAAGGCATTTGATATCGGGCAATGAGAGACAGTGGTCCCTGAGTGTGAGCAATCAATGAGGTATGTCCTATGATTGCCTCAGCTTCCATGCCTTGGTACAGAGAAGAACCCAGACAGTCCAGCATTCTCCCTGAGTTGAGGGCGTGGCTCTGGAAGTCTAAGATCTCAATTTATATCTAGAGTTTTGGGCAGAAGAACAGAGTGCATTTTAGAGACATGTACAAGGTCTCCCTCAACAGTGTGTACTGACCAACGTGTGTGTGTATGAGGAAACTTGTTGAGGTAGTGGAAAGAACCACCTCAAAGGATAAGAACAAAAAAAATTCTTAAAACCCACAGAGGGGCAGAATTCTTTCCTGTAACAACCAGGAAAACCTCATTTATCATCCAGGCATTGGAGGCAGGATTTGGCCTCAATAGTGGCCAGAGTTGGCACTTGACTTCAGGGTGACTTGTTCCTGGCTAAATATCTTAAAAGCAAGACACCAGGAACAAAATGTTTTCTTTCAAATATCTCTATCGCACCCAAGAACAAACCTTAAGAAAATTTATGGTGATACAAGAAGATCCAGCACCCAATGAAGTACATTTCAAATGTCTAGCATCAAATAAAAAATATCAGCCATGTAAGTAAGCAGTAAAATATACCTGACAAAGAGTTGAAAAAATCAACTGGACAAAAAACCCTGCAATAATAAGGAAATGTGAATTAATAGAGAAGACTTACAAGTGGTTATCATAACTCTGTACCATGCGTTTAAGATGTTAAAGGAAAAGTTGAGCATGTTCAATGGAAATATGAAAGGTATAAAAAAGACCCAAATGAACTTCTGAGAGACAGAAAACATCCGAGATGGAGAAAGCATTGGATAAGATTAAAGGAAAATTAGACATTGATGTAGAAAATAATAGTAACCTTGATGATGTAATAATAGCAACACAGAGAAAAAAGATGAAGAGAGCATCAGCAAGCTGAAGGACAATTTCAAGCAGTATAAATTCTCTAATATAGCTGTAATTGGAGACAAATATATTAAGAGAGAGGGTGGACAAATGAAAAAATTGAGGAAACAATAGTACTAAGAACTGCAACAAAGTCTATATGAAAGGAAGCTTAGTAAAAACATGCCGGGACCATCAAATAAAATTGCTGAAAACCAGAGATAGAGAGAAATCTTAAAAGAAGTCGGAGAAAAAAGACGTGCTCAGAGGGACTAAGATAAGGATCACAGCAAATTTCTCTTGATGCACAAAAAGAAAGACTGATATACAAAATGAAACAAAAAGAAGACAGCAGTACCACATGTTTTGATAAACAAAAAGAAAGCAGTGGTACATGTTTAAAGCACTGGGAGGAAAAAAATTGCCAACCTCCATCTCTATATCTAACAAAATGTTTCTCAAATATGAAGGTGAAATAAAAAATTTTTCATATAGACAAAAGTTGAAATAATTCATTAATAGCAGACCTTTACAATGAGAAATATTAAGGACGTCATTCACATGGAAGGAAAAATAATACCAGGTGGAAGAATGCACCTACACAAAGTAATGGAGAGCAATGGAAATGGTAACTATGCAGGCGAATAAGATGGACATTTAAAATTTATTTAGATAGATAACTAAATGGTAGCAATATACAGTGGCCTTATAATGTATGTAGAATTAAAATAATCAACAAAATGACATAAAAACCAGGAGGGAAAAAAATTGAAGGACATTATTGTAAGATTTTTATACTTTTCATGAGGTTGTATATCACTTAAAAGAGAACTGTGATAAGGTGAAGATGTACATTTTAAACCCTAAAGCAAACATTAAAATGACAAAAGCTCATAGTTAATAAGTCAATGAAATCATGAAGAAGAAATCCAATAAAAATGAAAGCATGAATAAAAATGGGAATTTTAGGACAGTGAATTTATCGTACATGATATGCGATGGAGGTTACATGACATTATCCATTTGTCAATACACATAGAAATGTAAAACCCAAAGAGTGAAACCTAATGTTAACTATAGTCTTTAATTACTAATAAGGTGCCAATACTTAGTTTTACCACACTAATAGAAAATGTTAATAATAGAGAAAACTGTGTGTGGCAGGGAGGTGTATGTGAGCTCTGTACTTTTGTTCAATTTTCCTATAAACCTAAAACTCTTCTAAAATAAATTATATATTATAAAACATAACAATGAAAAATATATAATGGAATCATGAACATTACTCAGTTTATCCAAAAAAGAGACATATATAGGAAAAAAAGCAAAGAAAAAAGTAGATAAATAGAAAAGAAATAGAGTAAGCTCAATCATATAAATAATACCATTAAAAGTAAAACATCTAAATAAAAGGCAGAGATTTTCAGTTTAGATTAAAAGTTAAGATGCACTGCCTACAGTGAAGCCACTTTATGTACAAATGCAAAAACAGCTTTAAAGTAAAAAGATGAAAAAATATTTCATCCTAATCAAAAGAAGGCTGATATAACTATATTAATATCCAAAAAACAAATTTGGGAGCAATGAATATCACCAGCCCTAATAAGGCTCGTTTTCTAATCACAAAAGGATCAATTCATCAGTAGGATTTAATAATCCTAAACTGCTATGCACTTAGTGACAGAGCTTCAAAATATATGAAATAAAAGCTGAGAGAACCACAAGGTGCAATATACAAATCCATAATTATAGCCAGAAATTACAATACTGCATTGGTAATAATTGATTGAACAAATAGCCAAAAAAAAAATTTGAAAGAAACCCAAATACCACCAATATGCAATATACTCATACATTGGAATGTGCAATATACTCATACATTGAAATGCTACTCGGCAATAAAAAAAATAATGGGCCATCGATACACTCAGCATATTTCGAAATAATTATGCTGATATAAATTAGCCAAAAAAAGCACAGTACCTATGGCATTATTCTATTTACATGAAACTCTTGAAAACTCAAATTAATCTCTGGGGCAGAAAGCTGATCCACAACTAAGGATGGGAGTATGGTAAAGAGGAAGCAGGGATGATAAAGGGTAAAAAAGAAACTTTCAAAGTGATTTTGGTGATGGACTCATTACTATATGCATATGTCAAAAATCACATTGTATGCTTTAAATATTTGCAGTTTACTGGGTGACAATTATGCCACAATAATGCTGTTAAAATTTTTCTGTTGTAGGAAAGTGAAATCTGTTATATGTTATCTTAGAATGAAGTGATGACTTTCCTACTTGTTTCATGTATGTAAGAGGGGAGACTATTTGCTTCTTTACCCATTTCACATTTGCTACCTGACATATAATTTCTCTGTCTCCTAAATCATTTCCACCACTCTACAATTGGATTCCACCACAGATGAGATGCATGGGCTCTGGCAATGTGTACCTTGGTGTTTCAGTTTCCTAATCTACAGAATTAAGGTGATAAAGGTACCCCAGGTTTGCTTTTGGTCTTGAGTATTAATGGGTTAAGTATGGTGACTATATGTAGTGTTTGGAGTGATGTTTTGCAGAGGTGAGCTGTCAAATGCATACTTCTTAATTTTTAACATTGCCATTTAAACAGGAAAAATATCCTTACTATATGTTTCTTTCAAATGACTATCCCATTTCTCTGCTTTCCTTTATTTCAAAGCCTTTCAAGAGTGTTGGC
Organism: Dasypus novemcinctus; assembly: GCF_030445035.2. Lineage (NCBI taxonomy): Eukaryota > Metazoa > Chordata > Mammalia > Cingulata > Dasypodidae > Dasypus > Dasypus novemcinctus. Next base: position 11,796,075 of record NC_080686.1, on the reverse strand, counting down.
TGTAAATTCCTATATTACTTCCTCATTTTCCCTTTCATTTCAACCCACTCCATTAAACAGGCTGTCATGCCCATGTCTGTGCCAACTCTGTACTCCTAAATATCAGCCAATGACGTCTATGTTCCCAGATTCCCTGTTTCCTTCTTTGTCCTCATCATATTTGATAGCTCAGAGCCATATGAGGCTGTTAATCATTTCCTCCTTCTTAAAACACGCTCTTGGTTTTCCCCTTTACTCACTGACTTTATTCTCCATTTAATTTGCCAAATTTTCCTTCTGTTTCCAATCTCTAAATATTGAAATATCTTAGCAGAGTCTTTGGTTCCAGTGTCTTGTTTCTATATATCCACTCACTAGATGTCCTTATGTAACATCACAACTCACTCATAACTAACAACTTCCAAAGTTATATCTTCAGGCTTGATATTTTCTGTGAGATTCAAACTCCTATATCAGAACAAACCGATAACGTAAAATTTCATTTCCGATGTGTATGAGACATCTCAAACTGCACATGTCTAAAAGAGATCACCCGTCCTGCACCCTACCCCCTTACTATTTTCTTTGTCAAGACAAACTCCAGGATAAATCTAGGTGGCACAATAGTCACAGCCTCATTTCTGGTCACATTTCTGGTTTCCCCACGTTCACTCACATTGCCTGAATCTGTTCTTTTTTTTTTTTTCTTTCTTTCTTTTTTTTTTAAAATTTAAATTATTTATTTATTTTTTTTAAATTACATTAAAAAAAAATATGAGGTCCCATTCAACCCCACCGCCCCCGCCCCCCACTCCCCCCACAGCAACACTCTCTCCCATCATCATGACACATCCATTGCACCTGGTAAGTTCATCTCTGAGCATCACTGCACCCCATAGTCAATGGTCCACATCATAGCCCAGACTCTCTCACGTTCCATCCAGTGGGCCCTGGGGGGATCTACAGTGTCCCATAATTGTCCGTGAAGCACTATCCAGGACAACTCCAAGTCCCGAAAACGCCTCCACATCTCATCTCTTCCTCCCGTTCCCCACACCCAGCAGCCCCCATGGCTACCGTTCCCACACCCATTCCACATTTTCTCTGTGGACATTGGATTGGTTGTGTCCATTGCACACCTATGAATCTGTTCTTTATATTTCAGCCAGAGGCCAAAACATACACAGATCACATCACTAGCCCAGTACAAGCTTTCTTGGTTTCCTAATTGATTTGGAATATAATTTAAACTCCTTCCTGAACTATAGGAATCTAAATGATCTAACCCATAGCTAGCTCCCTCACCTGATCTCTCACCCTTTCACTTCAGCTTCTGCCTTCAAAGTATCTTGCGCTCTTTACTGTTCTTACCATGCAATAGACTCATCCCTCCCTCATGAGCTTCGAACTTGCTATGTTTTTCTTCATAGAACGCTTTCCCCCAGACTTTTGCACAGCTCACTCCCTTACTGCACATTCTCCAAAACACTTTTTTTTTAAGATGCATAAATCACACAAAATGTTACATTAAAAAATATGGGCTGTCCCTATACCCCATTCCCCACAAACCCCCACTCCTTCCATCTCAACAACTCCTTTCATTAGTGTGATACATTCATTGCATTTGGTGACTATGTCTTGAAGCACTGCTGCACCACATGGATTATAGTTTACATTATGGTTCACACTCTCTCCCAGTCCATTCAGTGGATTATGGCAGGATATATAATGTCCTGCATCTGTCTTGTAAAACTACTCTTGTAAAACAACTCCAACTGCTGCCACCTTCCCCTTCCCTTGGTTTATATCCAGCCAATCAGTTGCAATTGCACTATCTTATATCACAATTGTATTTATTTATTTTTATCATTTTCCCTCAACAAATTGTGTCTTTTTATTGGGAAAGTAATGATTCTTTATCTACTTCAATTCAAAATTATTGCAATAAACAGCACATTATTTTTTTACAGAAAGCATAAAAATAAACTTTTATTTTTAAAAAAGTGGTTTGTGTAATGCTATTGTAATCCAGGAAGAAATAAATTCTAACTAAATAAATGTTATGAAAATCAATGTCTCAATAAATTCATAGTTATTTAGTTAATAAATATTGTACAAATACATGTCAAAATTACTCTTAGACTCTTGGAAAAATAAACATTATTGCGCATGGTAGGAAAGGAGAACCACTGCTAACTATTTAGTATATTCAATGTCCTATTGGTGACATTACAAAAAATTAGTTAAGTGAGACCAAGAATCTGAAAAACCTTGTATCATGCCCAAGTTTTCACGGAAGATCTGGAATTAAAATACATGGCTTCATGGTTCCTAAGGTGTCTCCATTTTTAATTCAGTAGCCTAGACATCATTCTACATCGTTAAATTCTCTGCCTTCAAGTTTCTTAAAATATAGTTAGGTGTCTACACATCTATATTGATATTGATACTGATAGCTTTATTATTTATATATTATCTATCATCCATATAGCTATATCTATGTATATGTCTATCTAACATTTAGGAATTAATTATAAATAAATAATACTCTCCAGGGATTCACAGAAGGCTTAGAGCAGAGGAAGATTTTGAAAGTAAACTGGTGACGGAGTAAAAAATCAATAGCAGCACTATACACAAAGGATTTTCAGAAAAGTGTTCTAAATGTGTTTGCAGTAATTAGTAAATTGGCAAGCAATAAGACGTGGATAGAACACTATGTTTTGGGGGAAGGGAAAAAGGAATATAGGTAAAGAGAGAGATTCCACATAAGTGGGGTCAAATTATAAATAACTTGGAGTGCCACTCTAAGAAGATTAAATTAGACAATGATCAGGAGCAGAGCAATGCGAGTTTGTTAGAAACACATAAAAGGGAAATTTACTGGGAGACAAACTAAAGATAAATAATTTTGGTTTGCAGGCACTCGCTTTAATAGTCCAAATGAGAGATTAAAACACAACAAGCAAAAATTAAACCTGTGACATTAGGATATAGAAATTGATTTAGAAATAATTGTGGAAGATCTGGCCCTGTTTCATTCAGGATATTAATGTTAGAAGTTTGCAATAATTAACAAGCTGTAGCTCAGTTTCCCCTGATATGCCCTGGGGAAAGACTAACCCCATGCCCCATAAGCCTACACGTCCAAGGGCATGGTGCTTCCCCACTGGTTAAATAAAGAAACCACATAAAGACAGGAGTAACGGGAAATGGAAACCTTCCCTACCTACATATCAGAGGGAGATAAAATCCCTACAGAACAAAGAAACATCTGCTCCTGCAGCATTCCAAGAAACCATAACTCCCTAACCCACTGTCCTCTAGTCACTGTCAGGGATAGTTTTCACCTCTAGGGCTTCCTATTGGCCCCTACACTTCACTCGGACCCTCAACCCCCTCCCACCAACTATCATTCCCCCGCATAGGAAAGTTCTGTATAAATCCAAATCCCCCCTTCCAGGAGTGCGCTGAAGTCTCTCTTCAGACCCTGTCATGCTGGTGGGGGGGCTGAAGTCTGTTCTTCAGAACCCCTCCATTGGGAGAGCTTCTCAATAAATTCTTTCTTTGTCTATAGTCATTTCAGTCTCCATGTCCCAGTAAGTGCCATGTTTTCTCCAATGACTGGTTTCTGTATTTGTTGGGAGCAGGGCAAGGTCCCTAAATTAAATATTCTTATCTGATAAAGAGTAATAAAAATGAGTTAGTTCAATATGTTAACTTAAGAAGCTATTGAAAGTTATTATTGACATGATGTTCAAATGGCTTGGTATAACAAGTATTTTTTTTAATATGTAAGTCATTATTCTTCTCCACACAGATTCAGAAACAATTTAGAGATAGATAAAAAGCCTGGGCAAGACATGAGTGAGAGACTAGATAATGGCCAGGAGAATGACTCCAAGGAATGAGCCATCCAGGTGGATGGAAACATCCTTACTCAGGAAGAGATGTGTCGTGTTGGTAATAATATGTGAGTGGGTTAGAAGGGCAGTGGTGGAAACCAAGAAAAGTGATTCAAGATCAAGATGCGGCTAATTAATGTTTGTAGTTTGTTTTCCCATCATGATGCTGATATATAAACAAGAAATTGCAAACAAGAAAGGTACAGGCTGGTAAAGGAGATGCAGTAAAGTACCACTGAATGTGTGACACAAGATCAACGAGCCCAGGTAGGAGGGATGTAGGTGACTACCACTGCTATTCCCTCTGCATACTCCAACCTCAGCAGGACAGAATCTACTAAGATCACAAGTCCAGGTACCACTGTCTAAAGATTTGGGAGCCTTTTTCTAAAAACAAAAGCATATCCATTTAAAACCTCCCACTCACTCATCATATTTACATTTTCTTCTTCAGTTCAGGAAACAAAATAACAACAAAACAACCTAGCAGGTCATCAAGGTAGATGAATAATGACAGTATTTTCAGTTACTAAAGCATTTTTTGTAGCATGAACAGTGTTTCTGGGTGAAAACACTAAACGTTGTAGACCAACTAAGAGAAAAAAGAATAAAATAAAGTACTCAAGGAAAAGGTTTTTTTTTATAAAGGATAAAGTTTTATCATAAAATCCTTGTGGTCCTCATTGAAATAGTAAAATAAGAATAAAATAACTATTAAATATTATTAAAACATTTAAAATTATTAATTTACATATCTAAAATGAAGTATAATATATATTATTAAAATTTTATGTTTGATATTGATGATGACAGATAATGCTGACAATAGGAATTTTATGTTATTTTAGTCCAGTTTTTAAGTTTGTTTTTATTTTAGAAAAGTTTTAAAAAAATTTTTATATTATATAGAATAATTTAAGTTCACAGAAATGTCACAAAGCTAGTGGAGAGTTCCTGAATACCCCACAATCATTTCCCCCTATTTATAATACCTTATGTTATCATGAACCATTTGCCACAACTAAAGCGCTAACATTGGTACATCACTTTTAACTATTAACTAAACTCCACACTTTATTCTCATTTCCTTAGCTGTTACCTAATTCCTTTTACTGTCTCAGGATGCCATGCAGGATACCTCATTATAGCTAGTCATGTCTCCTTTGGCTTCTCTCTCTTTCTCTCTTTTTTTTTAAAGATTTATTTATTTATTTATTTATTTATTTCTCTCCCCTCCCCCCCCCCACCCCAGTCGTTGTTCTCTGTGTCTATTTGCTATGTCTTCTTTGTCTGCTTCTGTTGTTGTCAGCGGCACAGGAATCTGTGTTTCTTTTTGTTGTGTCAGCTCTCCGTGTGTGCGGTGCCATTCCTGGGCAGGCTGCACTTTCTTTCATGCTGGGCGGCTCTCCTTAAGGGGTGCACTCCTTGTGTGTGGGGCTCCCCTATGCGGGGGACACCCCGACATGGCACAGCACTCCTTGTGTGCATCAGCACTGCGCATGGGCCAGCTCCACACGGGTCAAGGAGGCCCGGGGTCTGAACTGCGGACCTCCCATGTGGTAGACAGACACCCTAACCGCTGGGCCAAGTTTGCTTCCCTCCTTTTGTTTCTCTTGGCTGTGACAAGAGTCTGTGTTTTGATGAACCTAAGAGTTTTGAGTAGTATTAGTCAGATGTGTTGCCACATATCACTCAATTGGAATTTGTATGTTGTTTTTCTCATGGGTAGACTGGGGTTATAGGTCTCTCAAGGGAAGACAACAGAGATAAAGTGCCATATTCATCACATCACAAGGAGGGTGCATGAGGTCAACATGGGGTAGCATTGTTGTTACTCTTTTTTTTTTTTTTTTAGTATTTAGAAAATTTTAATAGCATGCTGAAATATTTTCAAAGTCTTTTTTGTTTCACTTAAAGTTATAGGCAAGCAGAGACTACAAGAATGTACAACAAAAATGCAAACCAACAATATAATTGCACAAATGAAAAAAAACATAAAATCCAAGAAGTAGTCAATAGAAGTAACCCTGATAAAATAAAATAGCCTGACAGATACTATCTCTAATTAGAGGTCCAAATGCAGTATGGAATCCTCTTTTTTGAATGATTTTAGCAAGTTTACTGGGAGAGAATCTAAGCACCAGGAATCTAAGTGAATAATACTGTGGATGGAGTTGTTACTCTTGACCAGCTGGCTAAGGTAGTGTTGGTCAGGTTTCTCTACCACCAAGTTACTCTTTCCCCCATTTCCACACTGTGTTCTTTGGAAAGGAGTGACTCTAAGAGCCCATTATTAGGAGGCATGGAGTTATTCTCCCCTTCCATTTTATCTCTTCTCCACCACTTATTTATTCATTCAATCACTTATTTATATCAGGATGGTTATAACTCAGTACTATATCATTTATCTTTTTGCCCTAATTGTTTCTGTTCTTTCATTTGACTCCTATGTCCCTTTGACATACCTCTGTATTATGGTTTTTGAGCACTTCCTTATTTCTTGGCACTATAAGGTATTCAGTATCACCTTTTATATTCTCTGCCTAAGCTCTAGAATTAGTCAGTTTCCCAAAAAGACTTAATTCCATTTATTGGAAGTGGCATGATACACCAAGATCTGGTTACTATGTCTATTCATAGTTACTGGATGCCTTTGCTTCATTGCCCTCTCAGTGGACAAAGCTAGGAAATGTGTGTGTGCAAATTAACCCATATATACACACACATCTATAATTAATGGATGTGATTAATGGTTATCTATTATTGTTATAGGTTCCTAAGTCCATTTATATCTATTTTAAGATAAATAAGAATTTATACTGATATCTCCAAGTCAGATTACGTTCCAGAGGGTTCATTCCAGCCTCTCCTACTTGCTTGTCTGGAGTCTCTTAATCCACTAGTGAAGTATTTAGCACTGGCCACAAGCCATCCACTTACTTATTTATACAATTGCCAGTATCATATATAGTGGCCTCAGAATTGTTGACACATACTACACAGAAATCAGTTTATCAGCAACAGTTCTTAAGTGCATGTTGCTAGCCTTTAGTATTACAATCTCCACTCATTTACAAAGTTAGTTAGGTCAGCACCTTTTCCCTCAAATACTTCATTAAGGTTATGTCATATATTTGCAATGCAGATAGATTCTTTTGTCTCACTCTGCATTCCGTCCTGAAATAATGCATCTTCCTAATTTAAGTTTTGTTTTAAATTTGCATATATTAACGTTCGCTTTTTGCAAGGTCAAGTTCTTTGAATTTTGATAAATACACAGTGTCATGAATTCCACCATAGTATCTGTGGTAGATTGATTTATGTACCAAAGAATAAACAAAACCAAACCATGTCCTTAATCTTAATCCCCCATTCCTGAGAGAACCCATTGTACATAAGACCCTTCAAAGATGTTAGTTATTAAACTAAGGTGTGGTTAACAGAATCGTGAGCATACTTAATCCTCATACCGGAGGCCTTCTAAAAGAGAAAGACACAGGGAGGAGCTGATGCCAGAAGTCAACAGAGCATGGGAGAAAAGGAGAGGACATCACCATGAGACACGAAAACAAAGGAATTCAAGGATTACTGGCCAGCCAGATGCTACTGATTCCAGAAGGAAGCAAGTCTTCCCATCTCTGAAACCCTGAGCCAATACATTCCTGTTTTTAGGCCATCTCATTATGTGGTATTTGTCATAGCAGCCAGGAAAATAAGAAAGTATCAGACAGAATAGTTCCATCATCATAAAACATTCCCTGTGCTTCACCTTTCCATCCTTCTTCCCTGTCCCACTCTTGTTGGCAACCACTGATCTATTTATTATCTCAATAGCTATGTATTTTCTAGAATGTTAAATAAATGGTATCATGCAGTATGCCATCTTTATAGACTTTTATCATTTAGTAATATGTTTTTAAGATTTATCCATGCTGTTTTTTGGATTGGATGGTATACCATTGTTGATTTAATTTCCTTTTCCTTAATGAAGAAAAAAATTGAACCACCTTTCATATGCTTATTTGGCCTTGGTATATCTTCCTTGGTGTGGTATCTTTTCAAATCTTTGCCCATTTAATCATTGGATTGTTTGGTTGTTGTTTTTGAATTATAAGCTTTCTTTGTACATTATGGAGGCAAGTCCTTTTCCAGATATGTGTACTGCAAATATTTTCCTTCAGTCTCTACCATGTCTTTTTATATTTTTAAAAGTGTCTTTTACAGAGCAGTTTTTAATTGTACTAAAGACCAACTTACCAATTTTTTGCTTTCATGCATTGCGCTTTTGTTGTAGCAAAGCACCATCTATCCCAAGTTCATGTAGATTTTCTCCTGTTCTGTTTTTGAAATAATATAGTTTTGAATTTCATGTTTATCTCTACGGTTCCATTGTATTAATTTTTGTGTAAAAGTCTGTGTGGAGGTTAATTTTTTGCTTATGGAGATGCAATTGTTTCAGTAAAATTTTTGAAACAACTATCCTTTCTATTGAATTATCTTTATAATGTTAAAAAATCAGTGGATTATATGGGAAGTGGACTTGGCCCAATGGATAGGGCATCTGCCTACCACATGGGAGGTCCGTGGTTCAAACCCCAGGTCTCCTTGACCCGTGTAGAGCTGGCCCATGTGCAGTGCTGATGTGTGCAAGGAGTGCCATGTGATGCAGGGGTGTCCCCTGCATAGGGGTGTCCACCGCATAGGGGAGCCCCATGCACAAGGAGTGTGTGCACCCCATAAGGAGAGGCACCCAGCGTGAAAGAAAGTGCATTCTGCCCAAGAATGGCACCACACACACAGGGAGTTGACACAACAAGATGACACAACAAAAAGAAACACAGATTCCCGGTGCCGCTGATAAAGATAGAAGCAGTCACAGATGAATATACAGCGAATGGACACAGAAGAGCAGACAACTGGGGGGTGGGGTGAGAAGGGGAGAGAAATAAATTTAAAAAAATAAAAATAAAAAATCTAAAAAAAATTAACCATCTTTAAAAAAATAAGTGGTTTATATTTCTATGGGTCTATTTCTGAGATATATTTTTTGGAATAATACCTGGTATTAGTCAGCATTTTCAAAGGAAATAAATCTGGCAGATAGATAGGTAGACAGACAGATGGACAGAATGTAAACATCATGAGATTATTATAAGAATTTGCTCATGTGACTGTATGGATGAGCAAGTGCAAATTCGGTAGGGTCAGCCATAAGCTGGGGACTCCAAAGAAGGTTTTCATTGAAATTCCTCAAGAGAAGCCAGCTGGCTGAAGAAGAGATGGAAATTTTTCTTCTGATTGGTGAAATCATCACTTCTTATTATAAAGCCTTCAACTGACTGGATGAGACTTCGTTCTTGGTTGAAGGCAATCTTTTCGGTAGATTGGTAGATTATAGGTATAATCATCCATAGATGCCATCAATTTACTGATAATTTAAGCCCACATAATATCCTCATAGAAAAAATCAGGCCAGTGTTTGCTTGATTAAATAACTGAGCACCACAATCTAATCAAGATGACATGTGACCCTAACCATCACAGATCTCTATTCTGATTCATTAATTGGTATGCCTATTCTGTTGGCAATACTATGATTGTCTTGATTATAATGGCTTTGAAGTTAGTCTTGAATCAGGTAATATGAGTCCAACTTTTTTCTTCTTTTTCAGAATAGTGTTGGTTATTCTAAGTCTTTGTCTTCCATGTAAAATATGAAGTCAGTTGGTTGATACCTGCAAAATAACTTACATTTTAATTGGGATTGCATTGAATCTATAGATCAACCAGGGAATAATTTATTTCTTACCCATATTAAGTCTTCCAATCCATGAACACAGACTATTTTTTATTTATGTAAATTTTTGATTTCCTTTATCAACATTTTATAATTTTCCACATATGGATGTTGTGCATATTTTTTCATATTTATACATAAGTAGTTCTTTGTATATATATATATATACTATTATAAACAGTATCTTTAATTTCTTATTTATTTAATTAGAAATTTCACTTTTTAATAACTGGTATATAGCAAAACAAGTGGCATTTTATCCAACAAAATTGCTAGTTACACTTACTAGTTTCAGGTGGGTTTTTTCATGCATGTTTTGGGGTTTTGTACATAAATAATGATACCATCTGCAAAAATAAAATTTTCATATTTTCCTTTTAGTCTGTGCACATTTTCTTTCTTTACTCTTGTCTTATTGCAATAGCAAGTTTGAATAGGGGTGGAGAAAGAAGATATTCTTTTCTTAGTTACAATTTTGGGGGGGAAGATTTCAATCTATTTGAAGTGTGCTGTTTTAATTGCCAAATACTTGGGGACTTTCCAGCTATCATTCTATCTTACTGTTCTTTTGCTGGAAAACATACTTTTATGATTTCTATTCTTTTAAATTTGGTAAAGTTTGTTTTGTGACCTTGAATGTACTCTATCTTTTAACTGTTTCATGTGAGTTTAAGAAGAACATACATTCTGCTGATGCATGGACTTTATAGGAAGGAGTATCATATAAATATCAATAGATCAAGTTGAATGATAGTACAGTCTAGGACAACTATATGCCTAATATTTTCTCCTTGTTTTATCAATTATTGAAAGAGAGATGTTGAAGTCCACACCTAAAATAGTGTATTTGTCTATTTCTTCTTTCAGTTTTATCAATTTTACTTCATATATATAATTTTTTTAATTTTTAAAGATGCTTAGAGGATCCTCACATGCCGCATTCCCCCCATCTCTCACACTTTCCCATGTGAACAACTTCCCTCATTATTGAGGTACATTCGTTGCAATTGATGAACACATTTTGGAGATCTGTCAGAAAGCATGGATTACAGTTTATATTGCACGTTACACTCTCTCCCAACCAATTCCATCAGTTATGGCAAGATATATAATAGCCTGTATCTGTCATTGCAATATCATTCAGGACAATTCCCAAGTCCCCAAAATGCCCCCATATTACACCTGTTTTATCCTCTCCCTTCCCCCAGAACCTCCAGTGTCCACTGTCTCCACATCAATGATGTAATTTCTCCAATTGCTAAATCACAATAAATCTATAGTAGAATATCAGTAAATCTCTTTTAGTCAATAGTTCATTACCCAATCCTGAGGATACTGGGATGGTGATGTCCACTCCACCTCTCATTGAGAGGGGGTTTTGATCCCATAGGGCCAATGGATGAGACTGCCTTGCTTGCAGTTGTAGACTCTCTCAGTTCCTTGGTTTGATGGTTGTCCATCAGCACCTCCTTGTTAGTTGTTGTGGGTGAGAACAATAAACTGGAGAGTATATGTTGCAACTTGGTTGAGAATCAGGGTCAAGTTGTCACATGGACAGCCCAAAGTTTTAATTTCTTGGACATATACCTACCAACTCTAGTACTAATTATAGGTTCAAATAGAAGGACAAAAGAGCCATGTGTAGGGAAATCACAACTGAGTCCACTCTGTCACCCTGGAGAGCATAAATTTCAAAGTAGGGCCCACTGGCAAGGCACTAACTCCAGAGCCATCTCCCCTGACTGTAGTGTCTGGATGTCTCCAGAGCCCTCAGGAGCCACACCATTTAGGGTAGTATCTACTTTGGCAGTCAATGAAATCCTGCTGAGACATGCATAAGGGTAACCTCTGGAATGAACTTCTGACTCACTTTGAAGTCTTTTACCTATATAAGCTCATTTCTCTTTACCTTTTCCCACTTTTGGTCAAGGTATTTTTCCAGTTGCATTGCTAGTTGGTGCTTGGTCGTAATCCCTCAGTGCCAGGGAGGCCCATCCCCAAGAGTCCCACACTAGGGGGAAGGTAACATATGCTGAGCTCATCTTAGAGAGAGGCCACACTGGAGCAACAAAGAGGCTCTAAGAAAGTTAACTCTTAGGCACCTTATAACACTATGCAAAGTTTCAATTTCAAGTGTAAAGTTTCATAAGTAAAGTCATCAATATCAAGGGCCCATTAATGCCTTATACATTTTAATGCTCATTTATTCATACATACATGTTTCGGATTCTTGTCTTCTTGGATAATTGACTTTATCATTAGGTAATGCTTGATTTTTCCCCAATAATCTTCATTATTACGAAGCCTTCTATATCTAAAATAAATATAGCTTCTCTACCATTCTTTCAATTAGTGTTAGCAGAGAATATCTTTCTCCATAGCTTTACTGTTGATCTTTCGAAGTTTTATTTGTACTATGGGTTTCCTGAAGAATCATACATTTGTGTCTTGATTTTTTTTAATCCAATTTGACAATACTTTTTTACAATTGGTGTACCTAAACCATTCACTTTTAATGGAGTAATGATATTTGAGTTAAAATCTACCATAATTTTAACTGCGTCCTATTCATTGTATTTTCTTTGTTGCCCCCTTTCCCTTTCGCTTTCTCTGGTTTTAATTTAGGATTTTATATTCTATTTTGCCTCTTTTCTTGATACATCATTTTTACTTCTTTTTAAAACTTTTTATGTGCTCCCTTAGGGGCCACACTCTTCCCTAAATCACCTGAAAATAAAAATATTCTGTTTCATGTGTAATGGTGTAATGCAGGTTCCTAACAGAGTATTCCCAATCCCTCCTTTCCACCCTGTGTAAAATGGAGGTCATTCTTTGACTTATCCATATGTTACAGTAAGTCTCTATATTGTTACTATTATTGCTTTAAACAAGCATCTATCTTTTTAAAGAAAGAATTAAAAAAATATATTTTACCTTCATTTAAATGTTCCCTCATGCTCTCCTTTTTTCATGTAGATCCAATTCCCCTCTCTCTGAAACACTTTTAACATTTCTTACAGGTCAGGTCTGCTGAGAATTTCTGTGTAAAGTATTTGTGTCTGGTGAAGAGTTTCCCCTGGAAGCCAAGCCTTTCTTAGGGGAAAGAATATGGTCATCTTTCATGATAGCTACCCTTCTCCTTCTCCTGCAGGACCACAAGGAAAATTCTCTCTTAATTATGGGGTTCTGTAGGGGAAAATGCACAATGGTAGTGAATCCAAGAGTTTCTCACTTTCACACTAGTCTACACTAGTAGACTTCCAGCAGTTTGTCAAAATTGCTAGGTATGTAATAGAATCTTTTGATGAGTGAAAGATTGTGATGTCAATGGAATTTAATTTACCACCATTGTTCATTTACGACTGTTTTATCCCATCTATAAAATGTTATTTTTCTCCTCCGGCTAGAAAACAAATAAATGCTCAAGAACGAATGAAGGGGTAAGGTCATCCAAGTGGTGATGTAACACATACCCTGGAAAAGTCTCCTCCCAGAATCGGTTCATCAAAGGACAAATCCCAGGTGTTTGGATCTCTGGAAAATGATAGAGATGGAAGAAGGGCTCCATAAATGCTGAGTAAAATTAAAGCCACCTAAACAAAGTGGGGAATTTGTGTGCGGGACACACTTGTCCAGCTCCCTCCCCACCACATGGTCCTGTGCAGCCTGGGGGTCACACAGGGGCAGCCTGGTCTTCCTCCTCCTGCCAAAATCCAACCAGGAGCCGCTCACCGCAGCGAGAGAGGGCCCCACTCATGTACAGGCACAGGGACCCAAGTCCTCAGCCACCCAGGTGGAGCACCAGCCGCTGAGGAGTGCCACGTTCAAAAGAACGCTGGGGAGAAGGGAAGCGCCTGTGGCTGGAAGGCTGGCAAGGGTGCCTCCATTCAACGCAGTCTGTTTGCAGGACCACCGAAACACAAAACGGATTTTGTGGATTGATGCAATGTGGCTCCTCAGGATAGGATACCCTGAAAGGTAAAAAACTAGAGGCAGAAAAGTTTCACGGAAAATAAAAGATGTGGGGACTGAACTCCTATAAGACAGTATGGGTCCAAGTGCTGAAAGGTATAATTCAAATATACCTATAATTCAAACACAAACTCAATCAGGGAGAGAATGAAAACAAATCATACAAACAGCCAAACTGCAAATCCTGAAGCCAAGGGGGAAACCATCATTTTTAAAGACTCTTTTATACTTTCTTCCAAGCTCTTTCAGGATTGTTGGTAAACTATATACATAAAAAACAACCAAGTACACTCATTCAATTCTGTTTCAAACAATAATCAATATGTGTTATTATTAAAGTTTGACAGATAGATATTTTAATGTTATCAATTATACATTAAGTGACTTCCCTTGAGCCACAAAGCTTGTGAAAGGCAGAACCAAGATTAAGGAATAGCTCTTTTGACCTCAAATGTGCAAATACTGTCCAAAATGCATTGTTAATAAAAAATGTTCAGAAATATTTGATTAGTATAGTGGAGTTCCCAAATATGTTTTCTTAATTTTTTTGTGTTTTTTTGTGTTTGTTTCTTTGTTTTTATCTGAAATTGGGAGATGAGGAAAGGAAAGAAAATGATGAACTTCCTTATGTATTATTTTAAGAAGGAATATTTGATTTTCCCCAGTCAGAATCTGTGGACCATAAAATTTTGTTGCTAATTCAAAATATGGTACTACCCAAAACTGTATGGTAAAGAAAGGGTCAACGAGCTGGAATCAAAATGCCAGCTTACACAATTTCATAAATTTTGCATATGGTCATTATTTTTGTTATTACTAATAATTAATCATCCTAGTAAGATATAAAAAATTAAAAAAACAGACAAATCATAGAAAATACTGCACAAAAACAAACAGAACTGATCAAGAGCTACAGAGAAAGAACAGGTAAAAGGAAACTTTTTACTGGAGGTGAAACAACTGCATGCAAAAAAGGTAATAATAAAAATTGTACTGCATATCTAGGGCAAGAATCAGATGAAGAAGAAAGAAGAAAATATGAGCAATTATATCTTGGCTAGTCTACAGATCCAGAATAAGTTGAAGTGTGCATCAAAGAAAAACGTTAATGAAAAGCCTATTGATGATAAAACTCTAGGCACCAGGGAGAAACTGACCTCCAGAATAAACACACACAAATAATCAGATAGCCAGATACCAGCAAAAATTACAAGTAATCCTAAGAAACAGGAAGATATAGTTCAATCAAGGGAACAAATTCCAAACTTCAGAGGAGAGACATCATTTTTAACAGCTAATCAAACAAGTTCAAACAAATCTCCTAAATTAACTCAGAGCAGGTGAAGGAAAATATGAAGAGAAATAAATTAATGGTAGATATAGAGCTAAAGCATATTTGGAAAAGAATATGTGAGCATAAAGAATAATTTGAAAATTTAAAAAGAAGCATACAGAAATTATGAGGATGAAAGATGTAATAATGAAGATTAAAAATACACTCAAGGCACGCAACAACAGATTCGAACACAGAGAAGAAACAAAATCAGCAAACTAGAACACAGGAAAATTGAAATCACACAATCTGAAGAAAGGGTAGAGAAAAAAATTGAGCAGTGTCACAGGGATATGCACAGCCCTAAGCATGCAAACCTATGTATCATAGGTATTTCAGAAGAAGAGAAAGTAAAAGGAGTAGAAATAATATTTGAGAAAATAATGGCCAGAAAGTTCTCAATTCTTCTCAAAATCATAAACATATGTGTCCAAGAAAAGCAACATACTCCAAATAGAATAAACCCTAATAGACCTACTCTGAGAGACATACTAATCAGAATGTCCAGTGCCAAGGATAAAGAGAGAACTATAAAAACAGCAAGAAAAAAGTGATTTGTCACATACAGGGGATCCTTAAGAAGTCTAAGTGCTGATTTCTCATCAGAAACTTTGGAGGTAAAATAGCAGTTGTACAATATACTAAGGTACTGAAAGAGAAAAACTGCTAGCCAAAAATTCTTTTCTGGTAAAACTATCCTTCAAAAATTAGGGGCAATTTAAAATATTCACTCCAAACAGAATCAGAAAGCTTGTCAACAAAAATCATCTGCCCTACAAGTACTACTAGGGAAGTTCTTTAGAATGAAAGGAAAAGACAGGATAGAATGACTTGGAGTAGTCTGAGGAACTGAAGATCTTCAGTAAAGGTAACTAATGGGCAAAAGCAAAACCCAACAGCAGTATATCCTTAATATATAAATCTACTCTTTAATTCCTGTAAGAGTCAGAATACAATTGAAAAGGAAAAAAAGTCATATTTCCTGATAACAGACTAGCAAAATAGAAATAGGTGATATGGGACAAAAGCAATATAAGTAGGTAAAGGGAGGGATTTGGGAGCAGAGAAAGTGCATGCTATTGAAAATAAGTTTGAATCTTTTCATATTAGTAGATTACAGATGTAGGTTGTGTAATACAAACCACAAGGTAGCCACAAAGAAAATTTTTATGATAAACAGAAGCAGGAATGAGAAACAGATCAGACAGATACACCACAAAACATCAACTATAAAGAAAAAGATGCTGCCACAAAGGAACAGAGAGACAAAAGAGATACGATGTATAAAAATCAAAGTATAAAATAGCTGAAATAAGTATTGCCTTTACAGTAATGAAACTGAATATTGATAGATTAAACTTGCGAATTAAAAGACAAGACTGGCAAAATGGATAATAAAGCATGATTCAACTGTGTGTTGTCATAAGAAGCTCATCTTATTCACAAAGACATAAATAGATTGAAAATGAAAGGTTGTAAATAGTAACCAAATAGTAACCA
Source organism: Dasypus novemcinctus (assembly GCF_030445035.2). Taxonomy (NCBI): domain Eukaryota; kingdom Metazoa; phylum Chordata; class Mammalia; order Cingulata; family Dasypodidae; genus Dasypus; species Dasypus novemcinctus. The sequence continues at coordinate 11,779,589 of NC_080686.1, read as the reverse complement.
AGAAAGACCTGGGGAATTTCTACTAGTATTGAACAAGAGAGATTTCAAGTCAAAAGCTGTTACAGATAGAAAAGTGTTATTTCTGTTTGGGGCTGATCTATCCCGGTCATGGCATGATGTTCGACCACAACGATTGTAAAGTCTTCAGATTCTGTAAATCAAAATGTCACAAAAACTTTAAAAAGAAGCGAAATCCTCGCAAGGTCAGGTGGACTAAAGCATTCCGGAAAGTAGCTGCTAAAGAGCTTACAGTGGATAATTCATTTGAATTTGAAAAATGTAGAAATGAACCTGTCAAGTATCAGCGAGAGCTATGGAATAAAATTATTGATGCAATGAAGAGAGTTGAAGAAATTAAACAGAAACGCCAAGCCAAATTTATAATGAACAAGTTAAAAAAGAGTAAAGAACTCCAGAAAGTTCAAGACATCAAAGAAGTCAAGCAGAACATCCACCTTATGCAGGCTCCACTTACAGGCAAAGGAAAGCTGCTGGAAGGAAAAACGGTGATACAGCAATTACAACAGGATGTGGACATGGAAGATATTTCTTAAAAATCTCATCGTCACCTTTCTACATGTGCATTTGGAAATATCTGAAGGCTTGGAAATTCTAAATTATTGATTTATTTTTTACATAAGGTCACTCAAATGAAAGGCGATTAAAAACACTTCTCTTTTACATTGCTACCTATAAAACATCCAATGTTATGCATGGTAGATTTTATCTCCACTTCAAACCTTCCCTGATAAATTGTATCATGTAAATCTTGAAAATTTTGAGTGTAATTATGGAAGTGAATTGTGGGCATAAAATGGTCATATCATCTGCATAATGGCCATAGGCAGCACATACGTAATAACTAATGACAAAATGCTCCCTTTACATATAGACTAAGGAACTAACAATCTGTATGGCAATTGTTCTCAAATGATACTTTTATTTTAAGGTTTCCTGTTTTGGCTTACTGTCACCTTAGATGAGTGTTTTGGCCCTCGAGATTGAAGCCTGATTGTGTTGGGCTGTTCTGACCTGGTGTAAGTGTGCTGTTCTGATAGCCATTTCTGGATGTTATGGGTGAGAGTTGAATAATCTTTTCCTGAAATGGTACTAAACTCTATTAATTTCCACTAATTCGAGATTCCTTGTGGAACAAGCTTTATTTTTCCAGCCTGGCACTAATTTAGATGCAGAGGAATCCCAGTGCCTTTTAAAAATTGTTGTGTTGTTTTCTTTACAAAAGCTTCTGTTGATTTTGGAAAAAGAGTTTATGGGTAGAGCATCAGTTAATTATTTTCACATGAAATAAAATCATTTCTAAAGTAAAAAAAAAAAAGCTGTTACAGAGACAGAGAATAACACTATATATTAATAAAAGGGTAAAACCACCATGAAGAACTGACGATCAAATACTTATGTACCTAACCACAGTCCTCCCAAAATATGTGAGGCAAACACCGGCAAAACTGAAGCAAGAAATAGACACATCTGCAATAATATTTGGAGACTTCAAAATACCACTCTCATAATAGGTAGAAATTCTAGATGGACTATCAATAAGGAATACAGAACTTAAATAATTTGATAAATGAACTAGACCTAATAAGCATCTCTGGAACATTGCACCTCAAAACATCAGGGTATACATTCTTTTCAAGTGTGCATTGATCATTTACCAGTATAGACTACATGTTAGGTCACAAAACAAATTTCAACAAATTTTAAAAGATTGAAATTATACAAAAGATCTCTGATCATACTGGAATGAAGCTAGAAATAAATAACAGGCAGGAGACTGGAAAATCCTCAAATATATGGAAATTAAATAGCACAGGCTTAATCATGATTGAAAAAAGAGATTACAAGGGATATTATCTACACTAAACAAAGACAGGTTCTTAAGCTTTACTATGTCCCTGTGGGTGTGGCCCATTGTAAATAGGACCTTTTGGAGATCCTTTCTAAGTTAAGTTGTGGTCCATCTGAATTAGAGTGGGCCTTAAGCCATGCAACTGGAGGATTTATAAAGAGGAGTCAGAGGAAGCCATGGGTTGGAGCCAGAAGCCAAACTCAGCAGACACCAGAAAAGAAGATACAAGGAGAGAGAGATAGCCATGTGACAGGAGGCAGAGGTGCAAACCAAGGAACCCCAAGATAGAGACAAGGCAGCAGGAAAACACTACTGACTCGGGGGGGAAAGCATAGTCTTGCCAACATCTTGATTCTGGACTCACAGCTTTCAAAAGCAGGAGTTAATAAGTTCCTGTTGTTACAGCAATCCATTGTGAGGCATTTGGCATAGCAGATTGGCAAACTAAGACAGAATGTTGCAAGAAAACAAGGAAGTCTGGGAAGTGGATGTGGCTCAAGTGATAGGGCTTCCACCTACCATATGGAGGACCCCAGTTCAATCCCTGGGGTCTCCTGGTGAAAATGAAAAAGAGAAAGCATGCCCATGTGGTGAGCCAGTGCCCGCACGGAGAGCCAGTGCTCACACAAGTGAGTTACGCAGTAAGATGACAACGCAACAAGAGAGACGAAGGGGAGAGTCAAGGTGAAGCACAGCAGAAACGAGGAACTGAGGTGGTGCAGGTGATAGGGAACCTCTCTCTACATCAGGTCCCTAGAGGAGGAAAAATGAGAAGAGAAGACAAAAAGAGAAATAGATACAAGATTGCACAGTGAATAGACACAGACAGCAAAAACAGAAGGGCAGCAGGGGGGAGGAGGGGTAGAGAGAGGGGAAAAATAAGGAAGTCTACTTTAATCTCATCATGAAGGAACTACAAAAAATGTAGCAATTCTACCAGATATCTGGAAACAAATTTAAAAAAAGTCAGTGCTGTTAAAAAATGTATAGGCAAACCACAGAAAAGAAGAAAGTATTCTGAAAATGCATTTTCCTACAGAAAGCATCTGGAATATGTATTTCAGTCTTCTACACATTATTATAAAAATAATAAATAATCCATAAAAATGGACAAATGATATAGACACTTCATAAATATAGGAATGGCAAATAAGCATGTGGAAAAGTACCAACCCTTATTAATCATCAGGGAAATGAAAGGTAATTATGAGATGTCATTCTACAGGCTCCAGCATGGTTAAAATTAAAAGCGCTGATAAGGCTATTTGTTGGCAAAGATCTGCAGCAACCAGAACTCCCATCGATTTTTGATCAGAGTGAAATGACACAAAAGCTTTGGAAAAAGGTTGACAGTTTCTTATGAAATCACACATGGAACACCTCTATGGTTGAGAAATTGTATGCCTAGTATTTGTCCAAGAGAAATGTTAACATGTGTAGAAAGGGGTTTGTTCAAGTCTGTCATATCAGCTGTATTCTTTATAATCAATCACTGGAAACAGCATAGGTGTTCAACAGGAGAATGGATTAAAATGTTGTGAAACAAAAGGATATTAGGGACATAAGAAACATTGAACTATAGACTGTAAGCTCTATATCAATGTAAAATATCTTGAACTTAATAATTAGTTAAGGTTGTTACATGAGTGACTATCCTTATCCTTAGAAAATGTACATAAAAGTATGTGTTTGAGGAACATATGTATGCAACCTACTCAAAGATTTAGGAAATAGACAAATATATAGGAAGATGATGATGACAATAGATACAGATAGATCAATAGATCAATAGATCGATAGATCAATAGTTAGGTAGGTAGATAGATGATTGATAGATAGATAGATAGATAGATAGATAGATAGATAGATAGATAGATAGATAGATAGAATCATATGGCAAATGTAGCAATATATTAAAAGTTGGTGGATTTGGGTATCTGAGTGGAGGGTATGTTTAAGTTCTCTGCATGGGGTTTGTATTATTTTTGCAAATGTCCTGCAGGTTTGAAATTATGTTTAAAAAAAGTTTTAAAAAAGGCAGTACCACATTTCTATAGTGCACTGCTACCCTGCAGTAAACAGCAATAGCATGAATGACGTGCAAACACAATTTGCTCAGTGAAAGAAGCCTTACTCATACAGTATACAATGCATATTTCAATTTACACGAAGCCATAGAACAGATATAACTAATCTGCTGTGAGAAAAATCAAATCTGGGGTTGTCTCTGTCAGGTGGAGATTTAGTGGGAAAAGCATGAGGGACTTTCTCAGTAATGGAAGTTAGCTATCTCTTGATAAGATGTAGGTTTCTTGTGGATATGTGGATTTGCACCATCATATAGGTGCAAGATTTGTGCATTTTCACTGTATGGAAATTGTATCTCTGAAATAAAGGAAATATAATCAGCTATTGAACTGTAGTTTATGATAAGCAAGCTGAAATTTAAGAGTGAAGTCTACTGATAACTGCAACTGAATCTGAAATGTATCAAAATAAGTAAAGGATTGAGGGATGGATAGAATTGTTCTTATCACAACGTTTTAATTTTAGATTTGAAGTGGTGCTTATACTTCTAAATACTGTATATGTTTAAAATGTTTCATGATAAAATTTTGGAGTAAAAATTAATATAAGAATAGGCTATTATCCATTAAATCCAATTAACTTTTGCACAAAGACTGATAGAAGTTTCAGTGAGACAGAATGCATAGATAGCTTTGAATTTAGAGATACTTCATTAATAGGAAAAATCATGCACAAGAACATTTAACATATTTAAAGCCAAGAAATGAACCAGAAAAAAGAGCCTTAGCAATGAACTTTACTATACATCAATTTAAAATGACACAGCATCACAAAGGATTTAAACAAGCTAGAATCGCATTACAATTATCAAAAACTCATTGCTTCAATCCTTTGCTTTCTTAATCTTCACAATAAATGTCTGAGATTGGTGGTATTATTATCCTTATCTTACAGAGACTGAAAGATAAGACATTGTGTCCCTGATAAAAACTACCCTGTTAAAAGTAGAAACCAAGAGAAAAGAGCTGGGAAATAGGAGAAAAGCCAGAAAGCTCTAACAATAAGAAATGCCCATGCATCATATCAAATGCTAAAGTTTGACATTTTTTTAAAGTCTGACATTTTTTTCAAGTCTGACATTTTTTTCAACAGCTTCAAACACCAGTATTGTTTTTCATACCATTTTACCATAAAAAGTGTTTTTGTTTTAAGTCACAAATTATCATTGGTAAGATTATTTGCTAGCTTCAATCACGATTGAACTGACTTTATGTGCATTCCATTGACAACTGTTAAGGATTTATATGGGAAGTTGAATGTCATCAAATTTAATATTCTTTCTATCATTTTTCCTAGAGTTTTAATTTCTCTCCTTGGTGAAAGATGGCCTTTGGGCCAGTATCTAAGGATTTGGGGTGCACTGGGACCGAGGCTTCAGCACTAGGGAACACAGGCGAATTAGAGTCAATATCTCAGTAGAAGAAAGCAAGGATGGATTTGTGAATCTGACCTAGGGATCAGATTTCTATACTATTTTGTAAATATACTATTTTGTAAATATACTATTTTGTAAATAGTATAGAAGGAAGTTACCTTTTATGAAGGAATTGCAATTCAACTTTGGGACAGAGAGGGGGACGTGCAGGGAAAGTTTCCAGTTCTGAGCATTATTATGCTACGTGCACAAAAAATGGAAAATTTGACAATTTAAAGTCTCATAACTGGTTAATTTTTGTATTTAGGTTAAAAGACCCACTCACCTCCTCCTATCCCCTTTTAACTGCAAGTTGGTTCTTCAGTAGCCTAAATTTTGCATCTTATCTGTGCAAAACATTTTATGTGTGGAAACTTACTTGGAATTTCACAATTATACAAAAATTGTATTGTTATAGAAACTGTATGAAAAATAACCAAGATGCTAAACACAGAAAAATTTTAAAAACACAATTTTTAATTTTGGTCCAAATTTTGATTTATACCTAGGATATTCACTTAAGAGCTCCTGTTTCAAAGTGGAGGAAAAGAGATCAGACAATCAAATTGCCTAGTTTCTTGAATTAATTTATTTGTGTGAGGGACGAAACGGGGTCCCTGCTATGGGACGAGCGGGGTCCCTGTTGCGGGACGAGCGGGGTCCCTGTTAAGGGACGAGTGGGGTCCCATTGTGGGACGAGAGGGGTCCCTGGGGTGGGGAAGAAAGCCTCGTACGGCCACTGAGGCTTCCCTCGGGGGCTCCGAAGGCGTGGAGGGCGCACAACCCAGGAAGGAGTCGCGGAGAGAGGCTGATGGCACAAGTCTGGTCTATTGTGGAAGGGGATACAGATTTATAGGATTGGGGAGTGGTGTGGCGGGTTCTGATTGGCTAGGGCAAATGCTGTTTCCATATAAGGCAATGTTCTGGCATTGGGCTAGTGATTGGCCAGTAGAGTATGTGCTAACTCTTGATAGGCTGACACTGTTACTAAGCTGATAGGTGGTTGTAAGCTGTTGCTGGGCAAACAGCGTACTAAGAGATTAGGTTTAAGGGAGGGGAGAGGGGAAGTGAGAGCTGGGCTAGGCGGGAGATAGGAAGGGGGAGGGCGGTGCCGGCTAGCCGTTAGCAGCAAAGGCCCAGTCAGGCGTGGTCACCTTGTCCAGGCCCAGTGGGCAGAGGCGGTGTCACCTCTTGCCGCACTGTTTGCCACTGAGGCAAGCCGGGTGCCCCTCCTCCCACATCTGTGCCATGTTATTTCATCACTTTTTAGAGCAATAGTCCTTCTTGCTTATTCTATGCTTGTAAAACCATCTCTGGGAATATCACACACATAGATATTATTTCAAATCAATTTCATTTAATTTATTTAAGTACTTAACTATGAGAAATAATCCAATATTTGTAAAATATCCAAAATAATGTGATTTTCTTATCTTTTGTCCCTAGGAATTCTATGACTATTTTCAAAAGCTTTCATTTCAACAGAAGGATTTAAATTATTTTAAAACAATTTTATATTCCTTTATCCTCATCTTTCTTCCAAGATACAATTTAAGTCTCTAGTCTAAATTGCTTCATGATATATGTACCATAGAAATAATTTCTGAGATTGACATATCAACAAATTTTCTTTCAAATTTCTTTCCAAACACTCTCAATATTTTCTACTGTGACAGAGCATATGTTTTCTTCTTAAAAGTTTCTAATTAAAAAATAATGAATAAACTTATATTGTTATATATCCACCAAAATTAAAATGTTACCCATTAAAATATTTTAAAACACTGTTTTCAGAAAAGATACTGAAATAACATTTCGGTTTATTATTTTCATTTAAATAGTATGCCCGCAATAGTACTTCTTCAGGAAACCAAAGTAAAGGGTTGCGTGACTTCTATTTTTTAATAAAGAGTGTATTCTTACTTGACTTAAAATTATTGAATTTGCCTCATTTGATTTTTTAATTATTTCAAGAAGTATCAATAAACATAGAATAGATTATCTCTTAGAATATAATAAATAAAAACAAGCCATCCCTTGTCCAAAGAATGTGGAATCAAATATGATGGAAAATCACTTCTGTCATTAATAGCATTTGCTATGAAACTTAAAAAATTTTATGGTAATAAGGTGTCAGAGAGGAGCATAGTCCATCTGTCCATCCCATGCGGTAAAATAGGCCATGGAAGGAAAAGAAAGGTCTGGAGAGGATGGTGGGAATCGCAGTCTGTGCTTCCAGAGAGGGGTGGACCAGCAAAGAGGCTGTGGGCTGTGGGCTGTAGGCTGTGAGCTGAGGCAACACTGATTCATGTAGAAATGATTAGCCTTCTTCTGCCAGTTGGGGAAAGAAAGTTTTCCATACACGCTTCTTGGAGCATTTCCAGCAAGGCGGCCTCAATTCAGCATCAAGTACTATTGATTGTTGAGCAGTATCTCCCTCTCCTAATGTTTGTCAGAAAATGTGTCCTATGGTCTGGCATGTGTAACACACCACAGAGATATCTGGGAACTTAGGTTAGATAAAATTACTTCGCAAGAAAATCAAAGGCTTGCTTGAAAACATTGGAACCTCTAATTTAGAAGTATTGTAACAATTAATGGAAAATGTAAATAGCTGTCTCTACATCATTTTATCCTTTTAAAAATAGTTATCTCTGCATCATCTATCTTCCTGACTACATATATTTCTATTTTCTAAAGTACTTTTCAGGCTGTGGGCAAAGACTGCGACCACCAATGGCTCAGATCTCCTGCCTGGTCTCTCCAGAACATATTCATTCCAAAAGCACCAAGAAATCAAGTTTATTTTGCTAGCGACTCCCTCTTAACCTCCTACAATCTTCTCAACACAGTGCTCCAGGGAGCTAACAACAGACAACTTTCATTTCCTATGCCAAATCCAACCTGTGATCCTGAAATGTTTCTAGCTAAATGTGGGAATAGCCACAGGGTATTGAAGATGGTGTTCCCAGTTTCAAGAAGCTTGTTATTTAGTTGGCTGGATGAAATATTAGAAAATTAACTCAAAATCCACCAATGTGGTAAAAGGTGGTAATGTAGTTTGATTGAGAGTAGTTTCTGTTTGAAATCATGAAAAAGTGAGGGTAATGGATATCAGTGATGGTAGTAAAGTATTGTGAATATAAGTAATTACTGAACTGTACACTTGAATGTGTTTAAAATGGGAAATCCTGAGCTGTATATTTGTCACTACAATAAAAAAAGTTTAAAATTAAATGCACAGACACACACAATGAACCAAATCTGCTTGCACTCAGTTTACCTCTCTTTTACAGAGAAACTTAGAACTAATAAAATTGAGATGGCCTCTGTTGGTTCTACTGAAGCATTAGAGAGGACAGAGCAAACGAATCTCAGGGCAGAGGAGCGCTGCCGTCTTTCACTGATACACTGTCTGATTTTGTTAAATGGTGATGTAGGGACAGAGGGATTCTGCGAAGATAAATGAGTGCAGGCAATGAGTTTCTATTTAAGGGGCATTACATAAATAAAGGTTCACCTTCCTGGGGAATGAGGAGTTAGTTAACCTTTCTATTCTTGTCGTACCTTTGTCTTATTATGTGACATCAAATATGTCATTCTTCTCTGTCTAGAATATAGTTTCTCAGGACAGGAGAACAGAAGCGATGGAACTGGTCTTCTTCACAATCATATAATAAAGACTTTTAAATTAAGTTTTATAGCAAGAATATAGTAAAGCAATAATTGCAAAAGTACATTTTAGAGGATCATGCTCAATAAAATATTTATTTTGTGTTTAACACAAAACTAAAATGAAAACAGTAGTCTGGGCATGAATTTATTAATCCACTATATGAAATTATATATAGACAAGAGAAATGATTGGGTTCTTATAGTTTCATATTTACACTTTAAAGCAGTTTTCAAAAAATGTTGAAGAATACTAATGCATTAATAGTTACTATTTTTATGACTTTGAGCATTATTTTCCTCCACTGGAAGAGTAGATGCTGCACCGTAATTCCTAGGTTTCCCCTTCAAGACCCAGGCGCTGATTTTCTCAGCTACTGAACAGTTAGCTGCTAATTTCTAAAAGCCACCTGAAACTTTTACAAGACACTATTGCTAATATTTTCTCTCAGTCTATCAAAAGTCTACTTTGTATTAATGGTATATTTCATTGTACAGATTAATTTTAATTGTCTTGTATAATTTATCAACCATGTATTTTACGCATTGTCTTTGATATACTATTTGACAAAGGAAAATAAACATTCTTTTTTCTAAATTTTTTTATCACTTTGTTGTTTTAGTAGTTATAAAAACTGAAAATGTTATTGTGAAATATGTGAGATGGAGATTTATATATCTCTTCTGAATAAATAACTATTTTCTACCAAGTCATTACTTAATTAATTATCCTTTTCATATATTTGAAATTTCTTCTCCAGAATATTATCTGGACTATTCTCAATTGTTTTAATTTTTCTGTTTCTGTATAATTTTGGAAATATGTTGTAAATTTGAAAAATACATGCTGGGGTTTTAGCTGTGCTTTTTTTGAATACATAAAAATATTTGGCTAAAATGGGCATCCTAACTAGTTTGAGTATTCCAACCCATCAAAATGACATATATATGCATATATATGTCTTCTTTAATTTCTCTCAGTGATATTTTGTAGTTTTCAATATATAGGTCTTGCACATCATTGCTACGTTAGGTTTAGTAGGTATTTAACTTGTTAATACTATATTTCTTTCTTATTGACTGTGAATCCAAGCACACATTCTAAATCCACTTATTTGCAAGTGTTCATTACGTATAATTGACTATTTGAAGATTTATTAGTATTTTATACACAATCATTTCAATTGCAAATACATACATTCTTAAATTTTCTTCCTAATCTTTCTACTCTTCAACTATTTTTCATACCTCATTGTACTGGCTAGGACATCTAGTATAATGTTAAAAGAGTCATGGTGGTCATCTTTGTCTTTTACCCACACTTTCACAATTATGATGATAGGTATAGTTTTTGTAGGTGTTTTTTATAAATTAAAAAGTTTCTTTCACATGTCTACTTTTTAATGAGGGTTTTTTAAAGATGTGGGATGAATTTTATCAACTGTTTCTGCATTTATTGAATTAACTATGTTTTCAGGTTTTTCTTCTTTATTCTGTAAATGTGGTGAATTACACTGATTCATTTTTTCAATGTTAAATGAATTTGTACTATCACAAAAGCACCACATAATGGATTGTAGTCTTAGTAATTCTGAGGATTCCCTTTGCTAATATTTTGCTGTGATTTTGTGTCCACGTTCATGAGAAATATTTACTGTAATTTTTTTTCTCTCTTCCCTCATTCCTTCTTCCCTCCCTCCCTCCCTCCTTCCTTCCTGTTTTCTTGGGGGGGAGGGGAGAAGGGAGAGGAGGAAGCATAATTGAATTTTGCTGACCTCATAAAACAAGTAGGAAAGTATCTGCTCCTCTATTTTCTCTAAGAATTTGTTTGAGATTGATATTTGCTCATTAAATGTTTGATAGAATTCAACTTTCAGGCCACCTTACTTTGAGTTTCTTTGTGGGAAGAGTTTTAATTATGAATTCAACTTATTTAATAAATGTAGAGTTATTCAGCTCAGTTTATACTTTTGTCAGCATTTGTAATTTGCTATTTTCACTAAATGATGTGTTCTTAATAATTTCCTAATTATTAATGGCCACAATATATATAGTTGTATCCCATTGTCTATTTCTGATTTTAATAATTAAAATAATAAAACAATAATAATTTTTTAAAAATTCTTCATCAAATTTCTTAACTACTCCTTTAGCTGTATCTGACAAGTTTTTCTATTTCCTACTATTGTTTCAAATCAAAAAACTTATTTCCTATTTTCCCCTCTCTTTTCTCATAGATTATTTAGAATGGTTATCTGATTCTATATATCGATAGTTATAGCTATCTTTCTGTTAATGAATTCTATTTTAATTCCCCTAAATCAAAGAAAATACTCTGCATGGATCCAATCCTTTGAACATTTTTGAGACTTGTTTTAAGGCCTAGCATTTAGTCTCTTTTATTTAATGCCACATTTGAAATTGAAAATAATATATGTTCTGGAATTTTAGCATACAGCGTGTATTTTTTTTAGTGTTAAAAAGGTTAAATTGGCTAATTATGTTGTTCAATTTTCTATGTTTACTATTTTTTTCTGTTTCATTTATCAGTATTGAGGCAGGTATGTCAACATTTAACAATTATATTTTTGATTGTTTCTATTCCTTTATCTGCCATTATAGCTTAAAGTAAGAAAATAAAGTATCCAATTATTAAAAAGCTACACAAGCATCTATTGAATACTGTTTTCATGGTATATCTTTTCATCCTTCTACTTTAGCTTTCTATGCCATTTTACTGTGTCTCTTGTAAACAATTTAGCAACTGTGTCTTTTGTTTTTGATACCCAGTATGACAGTATTTGTCTTATTGATATCGCTGGGTTTTAACTCTACAATACATTCATTGATTTTCTAGCTTCCCATACTTGTTGTTTTTATTTCTTTATTCTTCCACTCCCTGCCTTCTACGGATAAAGCAAGATTTTTAAAAAATAATTTTCTCTTCACTTAGGTTACCAGTTACTTTGATTCTAGTAATTTAATATGCACATTTGGCTATTTAGAGCTTTCTTTAAATAATTATTTTAAACATTTGCAAATAATACAAATAATTTCCAATAATTTGCCTGCATTTATTTTTAATAACTTTATTTCAAATTTAAAAATTAAAATAACAGAAAAAGGCAGCTCAGCAATTTATGGATGCATCACTCCTAAAAATTCCTGTCTAGGCACTTTATCTCATCTAATTCCAAATGCTCACTCAATTGTTCCTCCAGTATTCAGAAAGATGCACTGATGAACTCAAATTAGTTAAATGACATAGTCAAAGTCTCCTTATTAATGAAAAAAATGAAGGAAAAATGCTTAATCATATTCATATCTCATATCATACAATATGAATTCATATTCATATCATACAAAACCAAACGCTATATTCTTTTTTACCTTTTGCACTAATAGAGTACTAACTTTGCTTTTGCTACAAAAACAATACAATGTTTTTAACTATATTTTATATATTACATTAGTTATATTTCCCCAAATACCTACATATATTGCCTTCCCAATTCTTTACTAATGTCGTCATGTTTTGCTGCTATATGTTTAATAAAACCCAGAAGATATTATTGTTGCTTTAATCAGTCCAATTTAGTTCATCATTGTCATAGTATTTATCTTTACTGGTGCTCTTCATCAGTAAGATTATTGCATCTATTGATGATTACTTCAATAATGAGATAAGATATTCCATCCCTTGAAGGCAATCAAAAGGGAACTGACGATTTTATCAGTCAGAAGGAAGAATTTCCATCTTCCAGTTTCTGACAGCCCATGATGTGAACTGGCAATAGAGATACACAAAATATCACCACTGGTTACTGATACTCAAATGCTTATAATAGGAAAGGCTCCATAGTAGAGTGTATGTGATACCTTAGAGTTCTATGGAGTTAAAAAGTTTAACGATGTTGGCCAGTAGTTCCTAAATATGCTGGATACAGATGTTAAGAAAAGGACTGCCACAGGATACACTGTCTTTTTTTTAATTATTATTTTTTCAAGTTCATAAATCACACAAAACATTACATTAAAAACATAAAAAGTTCCCATATACCCCACTCCCACCCCCCAGACCCATTATTTTTTAATTGTATTTTTTTGAAGATACATAGATCACAAAAAATGTTGCATTAAAAAATACAAGAGATATCCATATATCCCACACCCCACCCTCTCCCACTTCTCCCATGTAAACAACCTCTTTCATCACTGTGGCACATTCATTGCACTTGGTGAATAAATTTTGGAGCTCTGCTGCACCACATGGATAATAGTTTATATTGTAGTTTATACTCTCTCCAAGTACATTCAGTTGGTTATAGCAGGATATATGATGTCCAGCATCTGTCCTTGCAATATCATTTAGGACAAATCCAAGTTCCGAAAATGCCCCCACATCACATATCTTCTTCCCTTTCCCTATCCTCAGCAACTACTGTGGCCACTTTCTCCACATCAGTGCTACAATTTCTTTCATTTCTAGTCACAATAGTTCTATAGTAGAATATCAGTAAGTCCCCTTTAATCCATATTTATTCTTCCATCTTATGGACCCTGATATGGTGATGTCCCCTCCACTTCTATATTGTGAGGGGGCTTAGATTCCACATGGATGATGGATGCAATTCTCCTGCTTGCAGTTGTAGGCATTGTTGGTTCCCTGGTGTGGTGGTTGACCATCTTCACCTCCCTGTTACCTGACCTGGGTAAGTCCAAAGAACCAGAGAGTAGGAGTTGCAACTCTACTGAGGCTCAGGGCCCAGCTGGCACATGGCCAGTCCAGAGATTCAAGTCTCCTGAGTATATACCAATCCTTGCACCAACCACAGATTCAGTAAAAGTGACAGAAGAGGCATGTGTAGAAAGGTCACATCTGTGTCCAACTCCATCACACTCAGGAACACAAATTCCAAAGTAGGGCCTACTGACATGGCACTGAACTCCAGAGCCATCTGCCATGACCATAGACTTGTGTGTCTCTGTAGCCCTCAGGAGAACCAGCACCTGGGGTTGTACCTACTTTGGCTGCCTCTGGGATCCTGCTGAGTCATGCATAAATGTGATCCCTCTGATGACCTCTGACTCTTTTTTGAAGACTCTTAGCCTTATAAACTCACTTTTCTTTTCCATTCCTGAGGGCTCTAGAGATATTCAGAAACTGTGAGCAAGGCAAACAGCTCAGGAATTTGGCACCATGTCAGTGGGCCTAATTTTGGAATTTATGCTCCAAGGATTAATAAAATTAGACTCATTTATAGGTTCTCTACACAGGGCTGTTCTGTCCCTTGTATTTGAACCAATTATTTGCACTATACTTGTTAAGCATATATCCCAGAGACCTAAATCTTTGGTTCATCCATGTGTCAGTTGAGCCTTGAATTTCAGCAGAGATGCAAAACCTACTCTACAGTTCACCGGACTCACCTAACTAACGAGGAGATGATGGTGGACAATGCCCATCCCAAGGAACAGAGAGTGTCTGCAACTACAAGCAAGACAGTCCCATCCACCTATCCCCTGGCATCTAAGTCCCTCTCAGTCAGAAGCAGAGTGGGCATCACCATGCCCAAATCCTCAAGATAGGAGAATGAACAATGGACTAAAATAAGCTTATTATTATTCTACTATAGACATTATTATTCTAGCAGTGGAAGAACCCTTATCATTGATATGTAGGTAGTGGCCACCAGACGTTCTGAGGGAAGAAGAGGTGAACTATGGGAACATTTTCAGGACACTGGATTTGTCTTGCATAACATTTCAGTGAGGGATACAGGCCATTTTATATTTCATCATAACTTACAAAATTGTGTGGGACGAAGTGTAAATTATAATGTAAACTTTAGGCCACGGTTAGTAGCAATGCTTCAATATGGGTACATCAATTGTAACAAATGTACCACACTAATAAAGGATGTTGTTAATGTGGGAAAGTGTAGGAGGGAGAGGGAGGGAGGCATATGGAAATCCTTTATATTTTTTTGTAAAATATATGTAATCTAAAGCTTCCTTAAAAAATAAAAGAAAATTATTTTTAAAAATAACTATTCATTCCTGGGGAGTTGATATGACTCAAGTGCTTGAGCACCCACGTCCCACATGGGAGGTCAAAAACATAAATAAATAAAATAAACGGGTGTGCTTAAGGCTTCACATTCCAGCTTAACTGTTGCATGAAGGATATGAAAGTTTCTTTGTGTGCCCTGAAGGAGACTCTTATTTCTTCTAGCTGCTGACTTGCAATTTCTGAAAACTGGAGTTTCATTGTGCTGGTGGCTGAATTACAAGAGATATTGAATTTTCAACTTGCAGGGTGTCTGCTGTTAAAATGCAGATATTGATTGGAAAGGAGTGAGATCTTACAAATTGGAATGGGCACATAGGGGCTGATAATGATGATGATGGGAACATTTAAACCCTAGATTCTTCTGAGTCTCCTTTTCCACATAACCCTGTAATGGTCTGCCCTGAGGCATCAGCCATCCGATATCCAGTCAGCCTTGTGAAATAAGCCTTTCGGTCTCCTCCTGAAAAGATAAGCACTGCTTTGTCTGATAAACCTGAGGAAAGAACCCTCACATCTCTGAAGATATTAATCCTGCTTCACAAAATAAAAATTTAAAGGAATGCTCTGAGGCTAACTACTAATTCCTGTTATGAACCACCCTTGTCCCCCTTTCCTTTCAGACTTATGTGTCGATAGGTATTGAGAGATGAGCTACAAAGTGGGCCCCATACGGAGGTATGTTAAACCCCAAGAGAATTGCATGTTTTGCAATCTATAGAGAGAGAAGTCAGAAGAATATGCATGAGAATGGCTATTCAGGGTGTGGGATAATGGAAAGGAATATAAACTAGATCATGTTGAGTTATTGATATGGGCCCACTTAGCAGAGATTCTGAATTCATTATTGTAGCTTGAAGGGTTAGAAAGGGGTCTGACGATTTGTTTGGTAGTTGGCTAAAACATGGACCAAAAGGTGGCCTACATTTCCTGAAGTAGAAATTCCAGAACTGCCCTGGTGTAATATAAATTACTGAACCAAAAGGCTTAAAGAGATGGAAATGTTAGATTTATAATGTAAGACCTGCTCACCCACCCCAGCAATGTCCAGAGGATTCGCCTTTCAACAGGACCGTGAGGAATCACTTTCTCAGCCTAACTCCATTATCCCTGAAGAACTCTATGGTTGCTCTTCTAAGTCAGCTATTACTATGGGAACTGCTGTCATTGAACTTGGATTCTTAAACACGATGGGGATAATCAGATCCCAGGATGGGAGACACAAAACGTCAGCACTTAACCAATAAAGGTAAGGTAGGTGAGGACACCGTAATGAGCAGCAGAGTCAAAGCAGTAAACAGAATTGTCTGATTTGCAGAGACCTCTGGTGTCGGCCAGTAGATCATGGGGTACATAGAAGAGAAACAGATGTGAAGTCTACTAAAAATACTTGATCTATATAAGCAGAAGAATTCTAGGTCAAGCGAACAAAGGTCTAACTTGAATCACACAAACAGAGACAGAACCCATTAATCACTTTTCAGACCTGAGGTAGTTTATATACACAGAGCCCTTGGATTAGCAGAAGGCCAGGTCCTCTTGGGGAAGGACCCTGTTACATGGTCCAAAATTGCTAGGCACTAGCTCAAAAGTAGCATTAATACCAGGAGACCCTAAATATCCTGCGGTCTACTAGTCAGCATAGGGGCTTATGGAATTCAGGTGGTTGATAGAGTTTTGGCTCAGGTCCATTTCACAGTGAGTACAGAGGATCTACCAACCATTCTGTGGTTATTTCTCCAGTTCCAGGGTGCATTATTAGAATAGACTTTTTCAGCCCCCGTAAAATTCCCATATTGGTTCCTGACTTATGGAGTGACAGTTTTTATGGTAGGGAAGACCAAGTGGGAACCACTAAAACAGCCCCTACCTAGCAAATATTTACACATTTTCTATTTTTTGGTTATGTTCATTCCTCTTCTGGCTGGGCTATTTAATATCCTGTAACATATACACTGACATATGAGAGTAACAATTTGAAACAAATCTTACAATAAATAGGTTAATGGGAGAGGGAAAAAGAAAAAGAAGCAAACTGGTTTATGTTTATGTGTAAGTGTGTATATATATATAAATATATTCACATAAATTTAGATGCAAACATTTGTAAGTATTTTATAGCCCTCATTTCTCAATTGACCACACGGTTATAGTCGGCTTTCATAAATTTCCTCTTTCTTCATATCCCCCTTGTCTTTAGGATGCTCCTCTTTTTGTCATGGTTCATTGCCTTGTGGAGTGATTCAAGTCTTCATCACTGAACAGTCTGTACAGTGAAAGTTATGACTGTATTGGGTTATTATAATTTAACATTTGCATTTGTCACAGGACGTGGGAATTCTAAGTAATGTACCAGAGAATTTACTGAATTTCAGAAAAACTCCTCCCTGACTCACCTGAGTAGTAAGAATTTAATTTCCCCTTGATATTCAGGATAGATCAGCCCAGCCAATATGGTCCTAGTTGATTCACTGGTTTGAGACCAATGTGACTAGAATCCCTCCTGATCTTTTGATTTAATGGAACTGTTGCATCCCATGATTGAAGAATTTCATCCTTGGAAACCAAGACAACTAAATTAAAAGAGACCACTGTTGTGGAATTGTGAGTCCACAATTTTGCTAATGAATCATTAGGGTCATAGTAAAAGGAAACACTTCCTTTCCACTCCTTAATTTCTAAACCCATGGTTCCTGGCTTTGGGAGAACTAACACGATATACTCAGTCTTGATTCATTCTAACAAAGTGTTGTTACCCAGCTGGCATCATAACTGAAACTTCCAAAAGTCAATCCATTACATAAATAAAGAATAAATATGAATAAAAAATTAAAAATTGGGGAGAAGAGACAAATCTCCCATGCAGCAGAACTCCAAATAATTTATGCAGATTCTCCACCTTCATGGAGCTGGAGTGTAACTCTCCACTTCTGAGGTGTGGACTACATAAAGTGACTTCCTTCCCAAGTATATAGTTGGGAAAGGGTGGGGAGAAGAGTAGCTTTACAGTGGAGACACATAACACATACCACCTCACTCAGGTGATCAAGATCAACATGAATAGCCATTAATCATGCTGATAATATGTATATTTGATATGTTATGATTAAAATGACACTTTGTTTCTGTGATTTTTCTTCCAAAAATCCATCACCCCAGTCTTATCATGAGAAAAACAACAGGCAAATTCCAGTAGTGGGCAATTCTACCAAATATCTGACTGCTACTCATTTAAACTAAGTCATTAAAAACAAGACAACTTTAAAGAATTGTCACAGCCAAGAGGTGCCTAAGGGGACATGACTACTAAATGTAGTGTGGCATCCCAGATGATACTTTGGAATAGAAAAGAGGCATTAAGAAAACTAAGGAAATACAAATTAAGTATGAACTACAGCTAACAATAATGCATCATTATTGGTTCTTTAATTGTAACAAATATAACATTAATATAAGATATTAATAATATACCTAGGTATAAGATATCGGGGAACTTATTATAATCTTCTAAATTTTTCTGTAAATCTAAAACTATTCTAAGATAAATTCTATTTTAAAAAGTATAATATATATTAGAGTAGAAAAAAAGACAGACAATCTATTAATACCATTCTTTTGGGCAGCCGTTTTGGAGAGATAATTTCCTAAGATAAGTGAATTCCATGAATGTGTCCCCATTTGCCATATGACCAGAAGTTTGGTCAGAAACAATGTTAGTGCTGATTTTCAGGACAATGAACAGCCACCAGGTAAATCTGCAGCTAGGCATTTTGGCAGAATCTCTGTGAGCAGGAATTGATGGCATAGCCATATCTAAAATAAATGTCTATTTCAGTAAAAACAAAGCACTGTCCATTACACAATGGGAAGTGGCTTTATAAATAAAACCTGTCAAATCCCTGGAATATGTCTTCAGAGAATAGTTCTATGCAAGGGCGACTGGCCTTTATGTTGGCAGGCTAGGCAATTACAAATGGTGACCAGAGTGCCTTTGTGGGTGTGTGCTCACACTGCTGAGCCTACTTGCAATGTCCATCCCTGCTTACAGGAGTGGCAGCCTGGCATCCACTTAACAGCTCATCTTGTCCTCCTTACTTTTGTGATCCTTTTCCATCGAGGTTACTTTTCATTGCACTTTTATATAAAATGCAAATATTTTCACTTTCTTCACCCATTGGGAAAGTCTTATTCACATACCTCTTCCCAAGATCTCTCTACACCTGTTTTCCAGTTGTGTTTTCTTGAAGTCCCTGATCATTGAGCCAAACAATTAGCGATTATTCATGAGTTAGTGAGAATCTATATGCATATCTCTCTGTCCAGGCACAAAGAATCATCAAATGTTGTACTCAAGGTGCTTCACACAGGAAGAGGGTGGATCAGTCCACTCATCATATCTTTCAGGATCACACCTGAGACTGTAACACTTCTACTGTCCACTGTTGTATGATGCTAATATCTTGTGCAGGAAAATCTGGAAACAAAAGCCCATGTTCTGTTTTTCTTCTTTCTTTCTTAGTTCACAGGTCACAGAAAGTACTTCATGAATGTTGTGAGAAAGGAAGTGAGGCACCAGGAATGGGTGCCATGGATATATGAGACATCTATTCATGAAAATTATTTTTGCTCAATCTCAACTGTACCTTTCATTTGATGATGGAATGCTTAGTGGGTCAGGCAACATGTAGTTCGTGTTGGGAAGCTCAGGTCACATGGTAACATGGTGGTCCATACATCAAATAATTTATTCTGAAAAAAAAAAAAACAAAAACAGAAAATGTAGGGAATGTTGCAAAAACCTGATTAGAATTCTTATAAAGTATAGTTTGGACTATTGTCTATTTAATAGAAAACAATTTTGCTTTTAATAAAGACCACACAAGCCCTAAAAATAAATCCAGATGATAAAATTCATAAAATATCCCATAAATTAAATAGAAAATTTAATTATGCAAGATATAAGATGAAAGTTAAGGAATCTGAAGAAAATGTTTATAACCCATATAAGTTGTGGAGTGAGGAAATACAAAATTTTGTTTTAAGATAGTCATCCAAACATTAAATTACAGCTTTAATATAAAAATTATCTGACTGGAGACAACCAGCAAGATGGCAGCAGAGTACGGAGCTCCTAGAGTCAGCCTGTGTTACAGGGTTGTTAGTAATCACCCAGAGCTATCTAAAACATCTATTTGGGAGCTCCAGGAGACCAGAAGAGCATCCTGCAATATCCTTGAAGGATTGGATTGAAGAGACTGTCCAACTGCAGAAAGATTCATAAGTGGAGCAATCCATCCCCTGAAGGCCAGTGCCCATCCTCCACTGATGGCACAGGCTGACTCAGGAGCTGATCTGTGGCTGGAATTGGAAGCTCCACTTCCCAAAACTGAGGGAGGAAGAGACCATGGGGCACCAACTTCAGCTATTGATTAGTAAATGTGGTGGGCTAAAGTATAGTCCTAAGAAATGCTAAAGTTTGAAACTGTCCAAGTCAAAAAGAGATCTGTAGTCAACATTTTAACTCTGCCCTGGCATGAGGGGAACCAGGGTGGATTGAAAATCACAGTGATGGTAGGAAGCATGTTCTTTCACCCAGCTCAGCCCACAGCCCTAACCTAGGCTGCAGCCCCACTTCTTGCAGGGAGAAAGATGACAGTCTCTGCACCAGGCTCTCCTTGTAACTGAAGGTACAATCAGCTGACAAATTAAATAAGCAGAAGTCTACCAGGGCAACAGTGGTCATTTTGAACCTGCACCGCAGATTGCTTCCCACACCTGCAGCTCCTTCCCTGTCCCAGGCAGGGAGAAAGCCATGTGAAGTTTCATCATCCTCTCTGGGCAGCTATAGTCTAGGCCTATGCAACTAGGATTATTACACACGGCTATAGCTCTGTCCTGAACACTGGCAGAGGATAAAGTCGGGAGTAGTTTCACTGGTCCATGAGCCAATGAGGCAGCTTGAGCCTCCACAGCTTACAGAACCAACTACATCCTTGGCTCCTACTAAACAATCCGCAAAGGAGAAAGGGTAAGAAAGCCCTAAACTAAAGAGAGAAACTTCACCCAGAAAAAATACATCTATTAAGCCAGATACCAAGACATCAACAAAAAATTACAATCCACACCAAGAAACAGGAAGATATGGCCCAGTTAAAGGAACAAGATAAGCCTCCAGATCACATAAAGGAGTTGAGACAACTAATTATAGAAGTTCAAGCAAATTTCCTTCATAAATTAAATGAGATGGCTAAAGAGATTAAGCATATTAAAAAAGATATTGAATGAGCACAAAGAATTTGAAAGCATACATAGAAAAGTAGCACAATGAATGAAATTAAAAATACACTGAAATCATATATTAGCAGATTTGAGGAGGCAGAAGGATTGGTGAGCTTGAAGAAATGGCCTCTGAAAGTGAACATACAAAAGAACAGATGAAGAAAAGAATGAAAAAAAGATGAATTAGGTCTCAAGGAACTAAATGACAACAAGAGATGCAAACATGTGTGCTAGGGGTATCACAGAAGGAGAAGAGAAGGGAAAGGGGGCAGAAGGAATATTTATTGGAAGAAATAATGGTAGAAAACCCCCAACCCTATTGAAGGACATAAATATCCATGTCCGAGAAGCACAACATACCCCCATCCAAATAAATCTGAATAGACCAACTCCAAGAAACATACTAATCAGAATGTCAAATGCCAAAGACAAAGAAAGAATTCTGAGAGCAGCAAGAGAAAAGCAATACATTGCATATAAGTGATACCCATTAAGGTTAAGTTTCAATTTCTCATCAGAAACCATGAAGCCAAGAAGACAGTGGCATGATATATTAAAGATACTGCAAGAGAAAAATTTCCAGCCAAGAATCTTATACCCAGCAAAATTGTCTTTCAATAATGAGGGCAAGTTTAGAATATTCAAAGATAAACAGAAACTGAGAGAGTTTGTAACCAAGAGACTGACTTTGCAGGAAATATTAAAGGCTATGTCTGGAAAGAAAAGAAAGGAGAGAGAGGCCTGGAAGAGAGTCTAGAAATCAAGATTATATCAATAAAAGTAACTGAAACTGTCAAAAGAGTGCTGAAAATAAAATATGACAGATAAAACCCAACTATTCAGGAATAAACTTAACCAACTAGTAAAGCACTTGTATTCAGAAAACTACAATTCATTGTTAAAAGAAAGAAAAAAGACCCAAATAATTGGAAGAACATTCCATGTTCACAGATTAGAAGACTAAATATCATTAAGATGTCAATTCTACTCAAAGTGATATACAGATTCAAAGCAATCCTTATAAAAATTCCATCAGTGCTTTTTAAATAAGTGGAAAACATGATTATTAAATTTATCTGGAAGGGCAAGGGGTTCTAAGTAACCAGAAACATCTTAAAAAGGAAAAGTAAAGCTGGAGGACTCTCATTTCCAGACTTTAAATCATATTACCCAGCTACAGTTGTAAAAACAGCATGGTACTTGTATAAAAACAGACACATAGACCAATGGAACTGAACTGATGGTTCAGAAACAGACCCTCAGATCAATGATCAAGTGACTTTTGATTAGTCTGTCACACCCATTCTGCTCAGGCAGAACAGTCCATTCAACAAATGGTGCTGAGTGAACTGGCTATCCATAGCCAATAGAAGGAAAGAGGACCCCTGTCTCACAGCTTATATAAAAATTAACTCAAAATGGACCAAAATATAAATATAAAAGCAAGAACCATAAAGCTTCTAGAGAACAATGCAGGAAAACATTTTTAAGACCTGGTGCTAAGTGGTGGATTTCTAAAGGAGATAAGAGGAGGATTGAGATGGACTACTGATGTTTAATGTATGTAGAAGTTTTAATTAGCTTTACTATAAAAGCGTGGAAATATGCAGAGTTGATGGTAGCAACTTATAGTGAGTAACAACTGGTTTATAAATGGGACTGTGACTGAAAATGGTAGTCTAGGGATGTAAATGCCAATTGACAGAAAGCAAGGGAATAATCTAGGGACTGAATAGCACAGTAAACCCAGAGAGGGATGAGAATTGTGGTTGATGGTACAGATGCAAGAGTGTTCTTTGTGAGCTAGAGCAGATGTACATCACTATTGCAGGGTGTTGGGAATATGGGAGAAGCATGGGAAAAATACAACTGGAGTGATCTATGGAGTGTGGTTATCATAATAATGTAATGTTCATGCATCTATGCAAAACATGTAATGTGTTGATAATGGGAGAGCATTGGAAAACTGTGCCAAATGTATGCTCTGGACCTGATAATAATCTGAGGATATTATCTCATAATCTGTGACAAATGTTCCACCAGAGTGCAATGTGTTGATAGAGGGGTGTTGTATGGAAATTCTTCACATGTGCATGATTGTTTTGCAAGTTTACAACTTCTATCATAAAAAATATGTTTTAAAAATAATAATAGGGCCAGTTGGGTGGAAATATACCAAATATAAGATAAGGACTATAGTTAATAGTAACATTTTGACAACATTCTTTCATAATTTTTAATAAATGTCTCACAGCAATGCAACACATTGGTGGTAGGGTGAGGTATGAGAGCCCTGTATGATGCTATGTATGTTTGTTTTATAATTTCACAACTATTACTATACACTTATTATTTATGTATGTTTATATATGACTGATATGCTTCAATAATTAAAAAAAAATCAACTGATTGCTGTATGTGAGTGGTAAAAAAAAAAAGATATTACTCTTCCATTTGATTAGTGGGTCTGAATATCTGCTATTGACCAAGCACTGTGAAAATAAAGTGGTGAGCAAAATACTGGATATCATCCCTGCCGTCATTGAGCTTACACTCTTATAAGAGAGATGAGATTAATGAAAGGTACACATGTAGACATATAAGGATGAAACATTAGTATGGAAGAAAGTCATAGAGCATAAATAAAAGATTGAAAGAATGAACAGTAAAATTTAATAAGTAATTTAACTGTGCCAAATATTCATTCATAATAGGGTATGGACATTGGTGTAAATTTTGAAGAAGTAATTTCAGCTTTCAACTTTTTTTTTCTAGTATTTATTTGTGAATCTTTGGAAATGATAATCATTGTACCAGAGACTATGAGTAAGAAACAAAATTTCCAAAAAAGACCAGAGAGTATAAAACAACCTCTTATTAGGCTAACAGATACTTGGTCAAGTATTTGTACAGAGCACAGCAGGGATGTTTTTTCTTCTCCATAACACATGGGTTCTTAGCTGGAAGAGGCAAAACTTATGGGATGGAATCAGTTTAGCCTCACTCACTCACATGCCAGGTGGTTATGCTGCTTGACAACTGAAATGTTAACTGAAGTTGTCTAACAAACCGCCTACATTCATTGCCTCCATGTGGTCTGTGCTCCTTCAAAGCATGGTGACTAGGTTCTAAGGACGAGAATCCCATGGGATAGAGGGAGAGAACAATAGTGAGAGGGAAAGAAAGTCAGGTAAAAGGTGCATTCTTTTTATAATCCAGTCTTAGATGTTCTAAAGCATCCTTCACACCATACTTTATAGGCCAAAGCAGTCACAAACCTTCCAATGTTGAAACAGAGTAGGAGTAGAAATAGCCTCTATTTATTGATGGGGAATGGCAGGGTTTTGATAGAATAAGTAAAATTGGAAATATCATTACAGGCATTTTGGGAAAATATAATGCCACAGTATTAAGAAAAAAAATTTCATTTACTTTCTGTTTAGAAAAAGCTGATTCATCAATCATCAAACATTTATTGATTTGAATTGACAAGCATTGTTCTAACCTTTAAGAATATGAGTACATGCAATTCTACCTATATTCATATTCCACATAATATATTTGTATTCCACATAATATATTTAGTTCATAATATGGCAGTCATACAGTATTTGTCATCTTGTGTCTGGCTTGCTTCACCCAACATAATGTCCAGAGGTTCATCCATATTCTCATATGTTCCATGACTTCATTTTTTCTTACCATTGCATAATATTCCATCGTGTGTATACTCCACAATTTGTTCATCCATTCATCAGTTGATGGACATCTAAGTTGTTTCCAAACTTTGGCTATCATGAGTACTGCTGTTATGAACATCGTGTGCAGATATCTATTCATGTCACTGCTCTCAGTTCTTCTGGGTATATACCTAGCAATGGTATTGTGAAGTCCCATGGCAAGTCTATATTCAACTTCCTTATGAACTGCCAAACAGTCTTCCACAGTCATTGTACCATTCTATATTCCCAAAAAATGAATAAGCATTCCTATCTCTCCACATCCTTTCCAGCATTTAGTTTTCTGACTTTTTAGTAGTGGCCAGTCTAATAGGTGTGAAATGGTATCTCATTGTAGTTTTGATTTGCATTTCTCTAATCACTAGCGATGTTGAATAGTTTTTCACGTGTTTTTTCCTATTTGTATTTCTTCTTTGGACACTTGTCTTTTCAAGTCTTTGACTCATTTTGTAATCAGATACTTTGTCTTTTTATTAAGTTGTACAATCTCCTTATAGATCATGAATGGTAAACACTTATTAAATATGTGATTGCCAAATTTTTCTTGCATTTAGTCAGCTGCCTTTTCACCCTTTTGACAAAGCCCTTTGAGGTACAAAAGTGTTGAATTTTTAGGAGATTCCATTTATCAATTATTTTTCTTTTGTTGCTCAGGTTTTGGGCTTAAGCTTTAAGAAATTACTGCCTATCACAAGATCTTAAAGATTTTTTCCTACACTTTCTTCTAGGAGTTTTATGGTTGTTGTTCTTATAATTAAATCCTTGGTCTATTTTGAGTTAGTTTTTGTAAAAGGTGTGAGATAGGTGTCTTCTTTCTTTCTTTTGGACATGGCTATCTAGTTCTCTGGGCACCATTTGTTGAATAGACTGTTGTGATCCTGCTTGGTGGGCTTAGCAGCCCTGTCAAAAATCGTTCGACTATAGATGTGAGGGTTAATTTCTCAGTTCTCCATTCAGTTCCATTGGTCAATCTGTCTATCTTTATGCCCATACCATGCTGTTTTTACCACTGGAGCTAGGTAATATGCTTCAAAGTCAGGAAGTGAGAGTCTTTCAACTTTGTTCTTTTTAAAGACATTTTTGGCTATTCAGTGCCACTTACCTTTCCAAATAAATTTGATTATTGGTATTTCCATTGCTGCAAAAAAGGCTGTTGGATTTTTATTAGGATTGCACTGAATCTGTAAATCCATTTGGGGAGAATTGACGTCTTAATGATATTTAGTCCTCAATCCATGAACACAGTATATCATTCCATTTATTTAAGTCTTCTTCAGTTTCTTTTAGCAATGTTTTGTAATTTTCTGAAGAAAGGTCTTTTATGTCCTTGGTTAAGTTTATCCTTAAATATTTGATTGTTTCAGTTGTTATTATAAATGTACTTTTTTTTCTGATTTCCTTCTCAGATTGTACATCAGTAGTGTATCGAAACACTACTGATTTTTCCATATTAACCTCATATCCCACCACTTTCCTGAACTCGTCTGTGATGGTTAGGCCAATGTGTCAATTCAGCCAGGTAATTGTTCCCAGTTGTTTGGTCAAGCAAGCTCTGGACTGATTTTAATACAAGGATATTTATGGACATTAATCACCAATGAGTTTACTGCATATATACATCAATAAGGGAGATTGCCATTAGCAATTAATGACACTTCATCCAGTTAGTTGAATGCCTTAAATGGGAAGTGATTTCAGCATTCAGAGAGAATTTCCCAGTTTGTCTTTGGACAGCCAACATCTCCCAGAAATGCTTCAAGGATCTCCAATGGACTTTCACTGGAGCCTGTGGTTTGCAGCCTGCGTGCAGAACCTGGATTTGTGCATACCCATGGTCATGGGACTCTTGTAAAAGCTCATTTTATTGACAGATATCTCCTGTTGATTCTGTTTACTTAGAGAACCCTGACCAGTACATTGTCTAATAATTCTAGTAGCTTTGTTGTGGATTTTTTGGCGTTTTCTATATCTAGGATCAGGTCACCAGTGAAAAGTGAAAGTTTTACTTCTTCATTTCCTATTTGAGTGCCTTTTATTTATTTTTCTAACCTAATTGCTCTAGCTAGAAGTTCTAGCACAATATTGAATAATAATGGTGATAGTGAGCATCCTTGTCTTGTTCCTGATCTCATTGGGAAAGCTTTCAGTCTTGTTAACCATATGTTTTTCATATATGCACTTCATATTGAGAAACTCCCTTCTATTCCTATCTTTTGAAGTGTTTTTATCAAGAAAGGATGCTGTATTTTGTCAAATGCCTTTTCTGCATCAATCAAGAGGATCATGTGGTTTATCTTCTTCAATTAAGCAATGTGGTTTATTACACTAATTGATTTTATTTTGTTGAACCACCCTTGCATACCTGTGATAAAATCCACTTGTTTGTGGTGTATAATTCTTTTAGTGTATTTGGTTACTATTTTCAAGTATTTTGTTGAGGATTTCAGTGTCTGTATTCATTACTGGTCTGTAATTTTTTTTTTCAGTGTCTATATCTGATTTTCGTATTAGGGTAACATTGGCTTCATAGAATGAGTTTGGTAGAATTTTTTCCTGTTCAATTTTTTGTAAGAGCTTGAGGAAGATCTTTGTTAGTTCATCTTTGAATGATTGGTAGAATTCATCTGTGAAGTCACCTGGTCCTGGGCTTTTCATCTTTGGGAAGTTTTTGATGACTGTTTCAATTTCTTCACTTGTGTTTGGCCTGTTGAGGTCTTCTATTTCTTCTAAAGTCAGCAAAGATGGTTCATGTGTTTCCAAGAATTTGTCCATCTCCTCTACATTTTATAGTTTTTTTAGCATAGCATTGTTCATAGTATCCTCTTATAATCTCTCTTATTCCTACAGGATCAGTGGTCATGTATCCCTTCTCATTTCTGATTTTATTCATTTGTGTCTTCTCTCTTTTTTCTTCATTAGTCTAGCTAAGGGTTTGTCCATTTTGTTGATCTTCTCAAAGAACCAACTTTGGGTATTGTTGGTGCTCTCTATTTATTTTTGTTGTTGTTAAGCTCAGTTTCAATGTGATCTTCTCTGATCTTTACTATTTCTTTCCTTCTGCTTGGTTTGATTTATTAGTTTGCTGTTAGTTTTAGTTCTTCCAGGGGGGAGTGAGACCATCAATTTTAACTCTTCTTTTTAAATGTAAGTGTTGGGGACTATAAATTTCCCTTTCAGCATTGGCTTTGCTGTGTCCCATAGGTTTTGTTAGGTTGTGTTCTCATTTTAATTCATCTCAAAATATTTGCTTAATTCTCTTACAATCTCTTCTTTGACCCACTGATTGTTTAAGAGCGTGTTGTCTAATCTCCATACATTTTTGAATTTTCTCTGTTTCTGCCCATTATTGATTTCCAGCTTCATTCCGTTATGATTAAAGAAAGTTTTTTGTATAATTTCAATAATTTCAAATTTATTGCAACTTGTCTTGTGACCCAACATATGGTCTTTCTTGCAGAAGGACCCATGAGCACTTGAAAAGAATTTATACCCTGCTGTTTTGGGGTGCAATGTTCTATAGATGTCTGTTAGATCTAGTTCATATAATTATATTATTCAAGTTCTCTGTTTCTTTATTTATCCTCTGTTCAGATGTTCTATCCAATACTCATGGTGGTGTATTGATTCTCCAAGTATAACTGTAGAGACTTCTATTTTTCCCTTCAGCTTTTCCCGTGTTTGCCTCATGTATCTTGGGGCACTGTGGTTAGGTGTATAAATACTTAGTATAGTTATTTCTTCTGGTTAATTGCTTCTTTTATTAATATATAATGACTTTCTTCATCCTTTTAACAATTTTGCATTTAAAATCTATTTTGTCCAATATTAGTAGTGTTACTCAAGCTCTTTTTTGATTACTATTTGCATGGAATAACTTTTTCCAATCTTTCACTTTTACACTGGTTGTGTTCCTACATCTAAGGTGAGTGTCTTATAGATAGCACATAGTTGGGTCATAGTTTTTAATCCATTCTATCAGACTGTGTCTTTTGATTGGAGGGTTCATACCATTAACATTCAATATTATAACACAAAGGCACTCCTTATTTCATCCATTTTTACCTTTGGATTTCTGTTGTCATATCATTCTATAGTCTATCTTTTTACCCTTTTTAATATTCTTCACTCCCACATTCTTCTCCAAGTCTCTCACCTTTGTTTTTTCCTTTCTGGCTACAGCACTCTGTTTGGTAACTCTTGAAATTTTGGTCTTTTGGTAACATAGTCTATCAGTTTTGGGTTGTCTTTG
Organism: Dasypus novemcinctus; assembly: GCF_030445035.2. Lineage (NCBI taxonomy): Eukaryota > Metazoa > Chordata > Mammalia > Cingulata > Dasypodidae > Dasypus > Dasypus novemcinctus. The sequence goes on along the minus strand of NC_080686.1, from coordinate 11,750,207 downwards.
AAGACATTGAACTCCCTTTCTTTTTGAAGGACAACTTTGCCAGATACAGAATTCTTGATTGATCATTTTCTCTTTCAATACCTTAAATACATCATACCACTTCTTTCTCTCCCCCACAGTATCTGATGAGAAGTTGACACTTAATCTTATTGAATTTCCCTTGTATGTGATGCTTGCTTTTCTGTAGCTGCTTTCAGAATGTTCTTTTTATCTCTGATGTTTGTTTCTGAATTGCAGATGTCTTGGGGTAGGTTTGTTCATGTTTACTCTGTTTGGTTCTTGGATATTGATATTTATGTTCTTCATAAAGGTAGGCAAGTTTTCAGTCATTATTTCCTCAAATATTCTTTCTGCCCCTTTTCCATTTTCTTCTTCTTCTGGAATGCTGATAATGCATCTGTTTTTTCATTTTATGTTATTCAATTCCCGGAGAGTTTGTTCCATATTTTCCATTCTCTTCTCTTTCTGTTCTTCTGGCTGTTCCAGCTCAGAAGCTTTGTCTTTCAAATTACTAATTCTGTCCTCAGGCAGATCAAATCTGCTCTTAGGTGCCTCTACTATATATATACATATATATATATATTTTTTAATCTCATCCATCATGTCTTTCATTCCCATAAGTCAGCTACTTTTCTTTGAAGACTTTCAAATTGTTCTTTATGCTCTCCTAGTGTCTTCTTACTATGCTTTATCTCTTTAGTTATATTTTCTTTCAATTCTTTAAATTGATTCAGGAGAGTTGTGTGGTTATCATTGTTTAACTGTCTTAAATCCTGAATCTCTTCAGGATATTTTGTTTGTTCATTTGGCTGGACCATCTTTTCCTGTTTCCTACTATGACTTATAATTTTTTATTGATGTCTAGGCATCTTATATGTTGGTGAATTTACTCTGAATGTCAATTTCTCTCATTTGCCTGTTGTTGTCATTTGTTCACAGTGCTTTGATATTTGGTTCAACTTACGCCTAATTCTTTAAAATTGCCTAGCTTAAGTTACCAAAATCATGCCAGGGACTCTCTATTGGGGTGCAGACCTTCTCTCATGGGTGGGGTAAAGATAACTCAAAAGCAGTTTCTGTCTATGTAATTTCCAGACTGGCCAGTAGACAGCACTTGTCTCACCTTTCCTTTATTTTCCTTTGGCCAGAACCCAGTCTTAAAGTGGGCTCCACTGGTGGAATTCACTGAAGAAAAGCCCCTGGTCCCCCTCCTTTTACCCTTGTAATAGCTGCCTGGGAGGAAGACTTTTCTGTTTCCTTTTCAGTCAGCTGCAATGAGCAGGGTTTTACTCCCACTGAATATCTCCAGAGTGGAAGAGAGGAGCCCTTTCCAGCATCATCTGGAAGGTTTAGTAACTCACAGTTAGTGTTTTGGCTCCTTCATCTCTCTGTCCCTCACCCTCCTCACCCTCCTGGGAGTTGTGAAGCACTGTCCTGGTCTGCTGACTCCTAAAGCAGATCCCTCAGGCAGCCTTTGTCTCTTTCTCCTTTGTTTATGTGAAAGCTGAGCCTTTTCTGCCTAACTCAATACCATATTCCCACAATTTCTCCAACTGTTTTTCTTTGAAGCTGAACAAATGCAAATTAATACTACAAAATGTTAATATCAGAGAAAGAAAAATATTATTATAAGTGAAGAAGAGCAGACATAGGATACTACATATTGTATGCTTCCCTTTATATAAAATGTAAGTATAATCTAATTGATAAAGATGAAAGGAGTTTAATGGTTATGTAGGTCTGAGGAAGGAATACTAAGGAGTGTGGAGTCTTTCTTTTTGGAGTAATGAATTTGTCTAAAATTTTTGAGGTGATACATGTTCAACATGGAAGACTAGAGTATGGATTAGAGTGAACTTACTGATATTCTACTATGGAACTATTGTGATTAGCAATGGAAGAAATTGTAGCATTGATGTGGAGAAAGTGGCCACGGTATCTGCTGAGGGTAGGGAGAGGGAAGAAGAGATGTGATGTGGACACATTTTCAGGACTTGGAGTTGTCCTGGGTGGTACTGCAGGACAGATGCTGAACAAACAATGTAAACTATTATCCATATGTGCAGCAGTGCTCCAAAATGTATTCACCAAATGAAGTGAATATCTGGGGATGATGAAAGAGGTTGCTGATGTGGGACAAGTGGGGTGAGGGGGATGGGGGGTATATGAGGACCTCTTATATTTTTGAATGTAACATTAAAAAAAAATAGGCTGATCCTTATCAAAAATAAAAAAATAAAATAAAAGCCATCGATTATAGACTTTCTGTTTTTTTGTTTTCTTTTAAAGATTCATTTATTTATTCCATTCCCCCCCTCCCTCATTGTCTGCTCTCTGTGTCTATTCTGTGTGTTCTTCTGTGTCTGTGTGTCTTCTCTTTAGACGACACTAGGACCTGATCCTTGGACTTTCTGGAGTGGGTGAGAGGTACCCAATCTCTTGTGTCACCTCAGCTCCCTGGTCTGCTGCGTTTCTTATTGTCTCTCCTCTGTTTCTCTTTTTGTTGCATCATCTTGCCTTGCTAGCTCTTTGCTCAGGCCAGCTCACCTCATGGGCCAGCTTGCTGTCAACCAGGAGGCCCCAGAAATTGAACCCTGGGCCTCCCATATGATAGAGGGGAGCCCAATTGCTTGAGCCACATCCAGTTCCCTGATTATACACTTTGGGTAGAATAACCAGGAACAGTAGTTATGTACAGTGGGGGAAGAATGGAGAGATTGAGAGGTTAGGAATTTTCTTGTTTGTTTGCCCGTTTTTTGTTTATTACTGTTATTATTGAATTAGTGAAAATGTTCTAATAATGATTGAAGTGATGAATACACATCTATGATATTATAGCAAATATGGTTGAGTGTACACTTTGGATGAATTGTATGTTTATTAATATGTATCGATAAAATTTATTTGTTAAAAAATATGAGTATAGTATGGTAAACCTTCTTTGAGAATACATTTTTGTAGTATATTTTGAATCAATATTATTTATCTCTAAGAATTTCCTTAAACCAACTCTAGTAGGATACTATAAGTTCTACTGTAGACAAATGATGCAATCAGGAACAAGATGTGAATTTGAGCGGGTCACATAAGAGTGGGTCAACATGAAATGCCTAATGTGGAAGTAGGTAACATTTTGAGCATTATATGGTATTTCTGCTACTCTGATGATAAAGTGGACAAACTGCTCAAGAAGAGCCTATTTACCTTTGAGGTAGTATATGATGATCTCTACTAATAAGCCATTGAATTTAAGAAGCTCCCTGTGAGAAATATGGGAGCCCTTAGAGAGCCACGTCACATAACCATGCCCTCTGTACTGTGTTTCCATTGTACGGCCTTGTTAATGGGCCAATAGTGTACTCACATGAGAACAACCTTGAGCTTGTGCCAAATCATCATCCTCACCACCATCTGAAGACCATCTCTGTGCTGTGGCTTAGTGCATCAATGCCAGCTAACTCCTTTCTTCTGGCTTCTGACTGGTGCTTCTTCTTTCCAAATCACTCTATTCTCTTGGTCAAAGAGTGATTTATAGTTTGGGGTTGGCCCAATTAGCTATTTCAGGAAATGTTCCACAGTGCTTGGACAATTTTCTAAAACCAAGCAAATGATTTCACTTTATTTTTTAAAACACTAAATCTTTACGAGAAATTTCTGAAAAGGAAAAGTTCCTGACTCTGATAAAGTAGAATAACTCAAAGTAGAAAGCTTCTACAACCTTCCTCCCATTTACAAGGGTATGTAGTTCTAATTGTTTTTTTGTTTGTTTGTTTTTCACTTTTCTTTTTTAGAGAAGTTGTGGGTTTACAGAACAATCATGTATAAAATACACATATAGCACCCTACTGCCAATACCTGACATTGGTGTGGAATTTGTTACAATTGATGATAGCACACTTTTATAATTATTCTATGAATTAAAATCCATGGTTTAACTGAGGGTTTGCATAGTGTAATTCCATGGATTTAAAAAAAGTTACTCCGTTCCCATTTATACAATCTAACATTTCCTTTTTTAATCATATTCAGATATATATTTCAGTGCTGTTAATTGCATTCACAACGTTGTACTAAATCACACATTGAAGGATACTCTAACAGCTTTACTTTCTCATTTTTTACATCATTTCTCCTCAATATAAAAGAATGAAAGTTCCTTTCTCTTTATCAAAAATGCATTAAACTCATACCACTTCATCTGTAAAGTAATTACTTTATTCTCTGAAATTTCCAAATCCTGTTTTTACAAGTATTACCATCTGAAATGAAGGAATTGTTGGGAAAAAAAAATTCAAACACATACTACAATAACAAAGTTATTATTGGGTTAGCAAGTATTTCTCAGACAAACGAAAAGAATTTCATCTATTTTCCAAGACATCTTATGTGCAAATTGTATCCCTTAAATTCTATATTGAGGTAACTCAAGAAGTTCCTCAAGTATGTTTCAGAGAAATGAAAGTTAACACTTACTTAAAGCTCTACAGAACATGCAGAATATATCCTGTTTTCCTAATTTAATATTCATGATACTCCCGAGAGATGGTACCATTACTGTATACTGATTAGGAAAGCGCACACAGAGAGGGTCAGGAATCGGCCCAAGTTCCCACAAATTTTAAATGGGTATTTCTCTAGGGTCTAGGTCTTTACTACAATATGCACTGCTTCTTAGAAAAGGAAACTAAAGTGTGTGAGGTTACCTTACTAGCCATTTGCCAGACTGGGACTTGAGAGGAACCTTTTGCATTTAAACCCATCTCTCTTCTTATTCAATTTCTTAACTCCAAAAAATGGTGAAAGTAGAAACCAAAGAATATTTCTCTCTGCAAACTTTCTGGGAAGGACCTAGCTTCCTAGGTTTTAATTAACACGTGTGAAAGGGAAATTGATAAGCTCTACAATAAAGTACAGCTACTAAGAACAGAGTAAAAATTAAACAGATCTAGATTCAAATCTTTATTCCATGATGTACTGTCTGTGTGTCAGATAACTTTTCTTCAGTAGATTTCAGCCCCACCTCATGTAAAATTTGAATAAAAACATTTCCAGAATTATTGTAAATATTAAAGGAAATAATATAGACAAAGCACTTAGCCCAGGGCCTAGAATAGAACAAACACAAAATGAATGTGTTAACACTTTTTATTCTTATGCAGAATAAGGTTTGAAAAAAGTTTAACATCTTTTCCTTCAGTTGAAAACTGCATCAGAAACTATACATACGATCAGAACAATTTCAGTGTTAATGAACAACTGATTTCTTTATCTTCATGAAAATAGAGAAGTCTAGTTTTTATGTCTCCTGAGACGGGTTGAAAGTTTGCCTGCAGTTTGAAGTCAATCGCGATTGCGTCCTAAAAATGAATGCCAGAATAAGTTTTCTTTATCCTAGAGCTTAATCCTCTGAATTAACTGAAAACTGACTTCAAGTATTTTTTAAAAAAGAAATTTGGCTGTGTTTGAAAAAGAAAATCATAGATGAACTGAAATAATTCGCGTTGAAACCAAATGATATAATCATTTCTTTCTGCTTTGAGAAGTTCTTTCAGTAACACAGGATCGCGTTTCCTGTTTGGTAGACAACCCTCTCGGCTGCAAGTCTTCTCTGGGTGGTCACTGGAAAGACAAATGAGCAATGATCATTTCCCTGCACACTGTGCACACTTGGAAAGAGATCTTTGATTTTTGCCTACAATTATTATTTATTGTTGTTTTAGCTTTTTAAAAATAAACGTCTATGACAAATTCATAATCTGATTGAAGAATTTATTCATAGAAACATCTCTCCAGAAATTGCTGGTTGTGGTGCTCCAGGCCCAGGGCTTAGCCATGAGCACCAACTCCAAGAGCCTCGTTTCCTGAGGTCGACTTCCACATGTGCTAAGATTGTCCTGGCTGAGCCATTGATGGAGGATCCAGGCTGATACACCATTTTCTCTTGTTAGTTTACATCTAGCCTGTTTGTGCTGGGCATATATTCAACACCCCCAGGTTAGCTTTGCACTAGCTGCCATAAGTCCTTACTCCTTATAGCTTACTCAAACTTTTTGCTTGGTTTGTTTGAGGTACCAGGGCGGGGACTGAACCCAGGACCTCCTATGTGGGAAGCCGCACTCAAGTCACAGAGCTATACCGCTCTCCCGAGCTGTTTTTTGATTTGTTTGTTTTGTTTTTAAGAGGTAAGGGGGATCGAACCTGGGACCACGTACATGGGAAGCAGGCGCTCAACTACTTACACTACATCTGCTCCCATTTTTTTAAGTGTTTAAAATAAACCACAAAGTGATGTATTTGGAAATGTCAGAGTAAAAATTTCCAAAAATCCTCTGTAGCATAAAAAGAAAGAGAACACTGACAAAATATTTGAAATCAATTTTCTAAAAACTCTGGAAATTATCCAAAGGCTTGCAACGATCTAAGGAGACTTTATTCAAGAAAACTGACTGAAATTCTGTGAGGGCAGCAAAGTTTGTAGCACAGGAGGAGGACAAAATTTAGTGGAAATTTCTCTTTAATTGACATATTCAAAGAGGTCTATCTTAGCAGTAACACTTGAAATTCAGACTAAATGAGATAGAGAGAAAGAGGAAGAGAGAGAGAGACCAAGATTTGGACGAAGGTAATTGGTAATTCAAGAAAAAGAAAAATGGAAGTGCAAAAATCTTAAAGTGGTAATGATTTGGTTGGGTATTAGGAAAGATTATTTTATCTTTATTTTTCATTCATTTTCTGCATCAATTCTGCTTTCTTTGCCATGCAATCTTTGTTGGAATTGTTGCTTCCCTTATATGTTGCTTGTCTTGTGTAGCTCATGATCAGACTTAGTTGTTTATATTTTTAGGCTAAAGTCTAGAATCTAGACTTTTTATTTAACTTAGATTTTTTAAAGAACTTCTCTGATGCCTGGGTGAATTTGTTACACCCAAATGAGAAATTTCTGCTTTTTTGTAGGATATGCAGGGTCTTAGTGCCCTTGTCGACCTCTGGAGGTCATGAAGAAAAACTGGATGTATGGCCAAGTCAGAATATCATCAGAGAAATGCTGTCCTTGATACTGAAATATCCCCACATACTCCTAAAGTAAGCAGAGCATTGTCCTTCCTCTCTGACCTCAGAAAAATATACGTAACTCTCTAACACTAGAAATGCAACTTCAAGCATGGTTTTGTTCCTCAAGTAAAAAGATCAAAACTTATTTGAGGCTTGTATTAGTTTACTATTGCTGCTAAAACAAATAACCACAACTTAGCAGCTTAAAACAACATACATTTATTATCTTACAGTCCTGGAGGTCAGATGTCCAAAATGTTATGGGACTAAAAATCAAGAGTCTGGCCGGGCTGAATTCCTCCTCGAGACTCCAGGGAAATATCTGCCCCTTGTGTTTTCAGCTTCTGAAAGCTTCCTCATTCCATGGCTGCATTATTCTGACTTCTGCTTTTGTCGTCACATCTCCTTTGATTCTCCTGACTTTTTTCTTCTGTTTTAAGGGTTCTTGTGACTATATCGGCCCACACAGATTATCCAGTAATCTCCATGTCCATAAATTAATTATAACTACAAAGTCCTTTTTGTCATATTCACAGGTTCTGGGAGTTAACACAAGGACAAATTTGGGAGGTCATTTCTTGCTGACCACAATACTTGACATTCATTTCAGTTTGCCCATTTATTTATTAATTGGTCAGTAGTGTGTGGCTGAATTTCTATGCTCTTATGCCCTCTGCCACTTCATGTCTTGGTACTATCCCCAGACTCTACATAAATGTGAGCTTATTTTTATATCCTTACTTTTTCATCTCCTTTATTGAGTCCATTAATTTCTCACTGCTCATGTCTGCTGGTGGCACTTCTCCTAGTTTTTCAATGCTGAAATAAATTAAATTTTATTTTTATAAGTAGTCATTTATTTCAATGGAACCTTGAGAGAGACAGGTACTAAACATGTGTATTTCAAAAGCCCTCTGAGAAGGAAAGTAGTATATTTAATAAGGAAAAAAGCTTCATCTCAAAAGCCTCTCAATTATCTTGAGTACAACTTTTTAAAGATGTCAGAAAGACTAGGTAAAAGTGTTATTTCAGAACTATGAGGGGATTCATATGTTTTAGGTTATGAGTGTTTCTGAAAATCGATCTTCCACTAGATAAACACTACAACTTTAGTTTTCATAATTTCCCTAATAAATAACTTTAAATGAATATATTGATTTCATTGTTTATGCTTTAGAAATGAGTATTTGATGAAAAATGGTTCTCTGAGGATGTTTGGCTCTGAATCTCTGATGTCTGAACCCTTCATACACACACACACACACACACACAGACTAGAAAGCTCTGTCATTTATGCACCGTTTTACGGATGATCTTTCATTCTTACTGTCTGTAGAATTCAATATCCTTAAATGAAGTCTATAACCCAACATGGTGTGTACTGACTTATCTTTATAAAAATCTTGTCAGTCTATTAATTTAAACAACTGCCATAGGTTAACAGTAACTATTTTTCAAGAACATGCTTTGTTGCACTTCTCTGTTGTGTTTCAAAATAATAAAATTAAAAATACTCAGAGGATGCCACAGAATATCAATACCTTCAGAGCAGTTTTTATAAAGAAAGACTGTGAGAATATTCATGCCTCTCACTTGACTCCAACACTTTTTGAAGCATAATGAATACAGCAGTCTTACTTTTCATCAGTTCATCTTACTTTTGCTTCTCCATTCTTTTGATAGGGAAATAGGTATTCATTATTGAAAACCCATCCCATGTGTTTTATGTGAAAATGATCCTATTTCCTCATTACCTCAGTGATAGACATATGACCTGATCCTGGCCAATTGGATGACACCATACTGCCAGTAATTGGTTTGACATTCATCATCCAACCTGCTAGGAAAATTAAAGAAATGCCTAGAGCTTCTGTGATAGAGTAAGAAAAATGTGATTATAAAGATATTATGAACCAAAGGAGCAATTGACCTCTTTTTGCCTGACAGGAAAAAGCTTGTTAGAGAATGAATCTAGTACAGAATAGTGACAAGGAAAGTAATAAAGAGACTTAGATTCCTGGTGACATCTTTTGAAACTATAAGACAAAATATGCTTGAAAATTCACAATTTGAACTTCCTGCTTTAATGAGTCAATAAATTTCATTTCTAGAGGCTAGTTGAAGAATTTCTTTCATTTGCATCTGGAACAGAATTGCCTAACCCAGAATTGATGGCTGTCATTGTGATTACAAGATTGACACTCGAATGGGGAATTGGTTTTATTTTAATGTCTTGGCTGACAACGAGGATTCCTTAATCCTGATGAGAGACAAAGCAGCTGATAAAACTCTTATGTAGAAGCTGTAGAATTTCAGAGTGTTGAAGGAAAGGATAGGTTGGCCCTAAGATTTTGTGAAGCAGAATCATTAAACTGAAAAGAAGGGTAAAAGAGCAAGCATCAGGTTCAATGAAGTGAGGCATCTTCCTTAGAGGTAAAAACCCATAAAGTATGTCTATGCTAGAAGTCAGTTTTTGTCCATTAGGTGATTCAACATCACAGAAGTTATTTTACATAAGAAATCTCAAAGCAGGGATAAAGCAAAGGTTCACCACACCAGATTGTGATACTCAACCATTAAGCCAACTCTACCTCTTTAATTTCTTAGTCTAAGTAATTTTCAGTAGTTCATAACTCTGATTATGCAATCATTTGAGCATGTTAAATATGGTTCTATATTTTCCAGGTCTTAATTATAAAGTGAATGAAATACAAGTGGTGTTGGAGAAAATGCATGAGATTATTTGTAACTTCTAAATTCTGAAATATATCTCTTTTCCAGATAGTTACATCAATTCTCCTCCATTAATATTACTCTTTCTGTCTTTATCCCTTATTTTGTCCTCCTAATCCTCTTTGTTCATTAGACTGAATTTGTTAAATTGTCACTCACAGCCCTTGGATAGTCTTACTTTCTTATCTGCCTTCCATCATAACAAACAAGATTCATTCTCATATCCCAAACATTTTTTGCTGCCAGAGGTATCTAACTATATTACTGAGTTTGGGTCAGAGAAAATAAGTATGTAAAGAGAGTTCTAAGAAACCTTTTGCTCTTGGATTAAAGAAGGGAGAAATGTGAGAAGACTCCTCCTCCAGCCTCATTTTTATACCTAATCTAACCTGTTTCCTACTTTTGATATCAATATTTTGAAGAAATGATACTTGGAGGCATAGCAGTCATCTTGATAAAATGACGCTACATACTAGAGGATAAAAACAACCTGCTAAGAACAGTAGAATGGTGAGCTAGAGAGAGCCTGGATCTGTCCCACCCCCTAACTAGCAATTTAAGATATGAAAAGCTTGCTGCATAAATAATATGTGTTTATGTACAGTTTTTTTTCTGTTACTTCAATTATATTTCATCAAATTATAATTCATCTTCTGTTCCTTCCCACTTAAAAATGTATCTTAACAAATTATATTATTATTGGCATGCATATAGTAACTTAAAGAATATGTACTTTATTTAGTAGATTCTTTACTAGTTATTATTAGATACCAATTAAAGATATTAATAGATAATATACTAGTTTTAATAGATAAGATACTGAAAATTAAAGAATTGAAATTTGGCCCTCAGAAATAATTTTACCTTTACCTCTAGCTCCATCATGTATTATCCAATTCTCCCTGTAAAATCATTCATTGAGTCTTGGTTGCTTTTTTCTAAAAAGTGGGGTCCTCTGAGATTTCTCAACTCAAACTGTGGAACCACTTAGAGCATAAGACTAAATTAGAAAATGCATATAAATACAAGAATGTAGCATTTTAGAAAATTTTATTACCCTTCTATTCAGGGTATCAATTATATGCACATGTGTCATCTTGAACTTCTTTTTCGGAAATCTATTTTGAGGTTTTTATGGATCAAAATGCTCCTATTTTTCATAATAAATAGGAGGAGAAGAGACATGCTATATATATATATAAATCATCTGGAGGCTAATCTCTCTAATATTATTGTATGATGCCCAGAATTTGCAATCATATACTTCATTGTCTATTTTATTCTCATCCTTTCTAGAATCCAGATAGGAATCTTGTTGTACTTCCTTCCCCATTTTGATACATCTATTTACATAATTTAAGTGAAAACATTTTGAAAATTGTAGATCAAGTTTTCTTATTTATAAAAATGACACAAGTCAAGGGAAACACTGTTCATATGACCACTCATGTTTTACTGGAAGTTATCATTTTATTTAAGAATATTTATTGATCAAATACAATGATCGAAGAACACATTGCCAATTATGGGAATAAAAAGGAATATGACAGAGTCGATGTGGAGATATAAAGGTAGAGTGGAAGGAGAGGAATCTTGAACCAGACAGACCCGGCTTGAAATTAAATTTCATCCACTTACTAGTTGTGCAGCCTTAGGTAGTGGGTGTGCTACTTAGCCTTTCAGTCCTTTCTTACTCATGTGAAAATGAGGAAAATACCTATTTCCCAGTGCTTTGAAGAGGTATGAATGAGATAAAGTATGAAAATGTCCAGCATAATTCCTTGCATAATATTTACCCCAATCAACATGATGTTTTCTTCCTGCCTGCCTCTTTTCCCACTAAAATGGTAAAACAATAAACTACTTTTTGGATGCGCTTTTGGTGGTTGATAGTGCCGGGGTGAAGAGGAACAGTGAGAAGCAGTAGTGGGGAGCTCGAGGTGTGTGATCTGCTGCCTTGGGAAATTCTCTCATCACTCCTCTGCCCTGCAGCAAGGACTTGACTTCCAAATGAGGAAGACACCGACTCTGGGAAACCCTGGCGAACAATGAAAAGAGCAACAGCTATTATGGGTCTGGTCTTTGCCAAGCACCACTCTAAGCTGTTAGTATATATTAATGCATTTAATTCCACGAATTGAATACTGTTAATAATCACACAGGAACTCGAACAATGTTGCACAGCTTGTACATGATAGAGCTGTGATTGCAACTGAGGTAGTCTGACTCCAAAGCTTCTGCTCTGATTCAATAGGTGAGTTTCATTGTGTGAGTGTGTGTCTGTGTTTGTGTGATCTCCAAGTGACACAGATTAGCAACTATAGCTTTAATTAGAAGTCACACTTTCTTTTCCTTCCTGCCATGCTCCTGACCTAATACTTTTTAAAAAGAAATAAAGAAGGCAGGAAGGCAAGGAGGCAGCAAGGCAGGAGGGAGGAAAGAAGGAAGAAAGGAAGGAAGGAGAAAGGGAAAAGGAAGAAAGAAAGAAAACTAAGAAAAACCATATGGAACAGAACAAACACTTAAAATTAATTCAAAGTGAAAATAAAAATATGAAACTAAAAGGAGTAATTTCAAGGTAGGGAGAATTTGTGTTCCTAAAGAGAAACAATAAATGGAAATGAGTAATATTTAGATATATGATCTGGGAAGAATTTCATCAGATAAATTTGAATTTCGAACACTAAGATAAATCCTGGTAAAATATCAGATTTCCAGAATGAAGAAACAATCCTAGTCATCTGGGCAAAAATAACAAAGTGAATCATTAAAAAAAAAAAAAAGAGCCTAACTCTCAGTTTCTTCAAAGCGACGTTCAAAACTAGAAAGCAGGGAAGTGATTTCCCCTGAGCGCTCACGGAAAGCAGCATGATGCGGTAATGGTACCTTGTCTGTGCGAGGTGCCATCGGGTGGGTGGGTGATTGCAGGGCAGCATCAGCTCCGCATGGGCAGAGCTGGTTGAGACCTGCTGGTTACATTGGTTATATTATGAGAAAACCTGTTTTCCATTGTTCAGTTTTCTCCATTTTTAAATTTAATTGGCTTTATCACTTTTCTGCTTCTTCTTGTCTGTAACAATCACCCTTTCTGTCGCCGCTGTCTGTTTGGCCTTAACTTTCTTAGCTCTTCATGTTTACCTCCATCCTTTTGGCACAATTGCCCTCTTTCTCCTGCTCCTTCCTCCTCGGTCCCCTCTTCTTAGTCTGCCTCGTCACTGGTCTTCTGTCCTGGGTTTTTCTATGTACCGTTCCCACAAGCTGACGCTTCTCTTCCTTTCATCTTCTGTTCCACTATTTGCTTTGTTTCTTTGGACCTTTAGTGGAGATGCAGGATTGGTGGCTAAGCAGAGCTGTCTAACCCAAATCAGTACATTGAAAGGAGAAGCAAGGTCTGAAAGCCCAGGCAAAAATGAGCACTAGTGATTAGGAGGTTAGGATAGAAATTGAAGGAGCGAATACGGAATCTGAGGATACGGTAAGGAAAGAGAAAAATAGAGACAATGATTTGAAGAGCTATTATGTGAAAAAAGAGTGTTGTTCTTGATGTTAAAATAATATCGGAGTTTTCAATAAATTGAAATTATTTTTGACTGAATGGCCTGTGTTTTAATTTAATTCCCACAGTAGAAAAGGGCTGAACCTTATGAATAGAATATCTCTAAGAATTATAATTTTTATAGGCTATCATCTAGGATTTTGGGGTATAAAATATCTGTCCAGAGACCCCTTGTGTAAAAATAATTCCCCCGTATGTTGTTCTAAAATGCATTTGACCCTGACTGCCCAGCAGGAGGGCTTGGTGGATTAGCACCAAAGACCAAGAACAGGCAGGGATGTATTGTGAACGTCACCTGAAAGGCAACCAGATATTCTGGACCAGACAATAAAACAGGGATGCTGATTTTGGGGATAAGGCGTTACAGCAATTAGAGAACCAGGATTATGCAGACTCATAATGATTTCATGGAACTGAAGAAACCCAAAATAATTCACAGAAAAATTACTAATAAGGAATTTGCTTTTATTAGCTTTCCTGGATACCAGAGTTTTAGTACATTGGGGAGCTTTTTGGATGTTTACAGGAAATTAATGCCAAGAACATGATTAATTCAGAATGTTGCTTAGTGGGGTTATCTAAATTTTACAACTGGTGACACAAACGTGGATGATGAAATAAAGAAAATGACTCCATTCCCTAGGATGGAGTAGGGCAAGTTGGCTCAGACCTGGGGTGCCCCGGTGGGCTTAAGGGGCAGAACTGAGTGAGGTGTGGCTCGCCGTGAACACCAGGCAGCTTGCAGGATGTGAGGCTGTTGACCCTCCAGCCATAGGTGGATTTTGGGCCTGGGTTGCCAGGGTCCTGCCAACTCAGTACAGTGGGCCATAAGCACGGCCACCAGAGTTCTATACCATCATCCTCTGGAGTCATAAAGGCTACCATGTCAAGAAGAAAGCCTCTAATATAAGAGATTGTTCCAGGTGCGGCAATGATCCTCCCCAGACCTTTTAACACTGCCAACAGCCACCAGAGCAGTCTTCGAGGTAGAAAATGCACGTCCTAATATTACTGAGTTTGACCTTTGAGGAGATGATCATTATCCAGGAACAATTTATGCAAAGAATCAGAAGGACTCAGCACAAAAGCAGTTTCAGAGTTAAGGGAGAACCAACTTAGACCTTCTCATTAGAACAAACAGATGGAGAGAGGTGGGTGAGGTTTCTAGCACATTCCCCTGTCAGCAAAAGGCATTCCTGGATGACACAAATAAATGCCAGGTATCTTTGGTTACAGAGAGTCACAGTACAGAGTGACGAAAGAGAGGGTCAGGAAAAGCAGACCAAAATGAAACAGAAATAATCAGTTCAATTTTAAAATAAACAGGTGGTAGAAAAAGATAGGGAAAATAGGAAAACGACAACAACAAAACATTATGAGAACAGATGTTTTGAGTTAGTATATAGAGTATATATATTTTACTTCTAGGGAGTATATTTCTCTCTCATGACGTTTGAGAAACATAATTTCTGGTCAATAACAAATCAGTTTGACATATATTTTCACTGTATGAAAGAATGTTTTCTTTCAGCAATAGTTTTTTATAGGGAACCACTTTAGAAGTATGTTCCATAGTCATTTATACAACTCACTGTAATGGTTAATTTAATGTGTCAATTTGGTAAGGTTATGGTGTTAAGTTGTTTGATTAAACACTTGCCCAGTTAGTGGTGAGGCATTTCAGTATCACTCTTACTGGCATTTCTCTGTCTTATGAAATTTGGACTTGCCAGCTCTCATAACTACATGACCCATTTCCTTAAATCTCTTTATATTATACACTTACATATTTATTTATTGGTTCTGTTTCTCTGGAGAACCCTAACATTCCCTCTATCTCTGTTACAGGCTTATAAACACTGTGAGGTGAGGGCGGGAACTCTATCTTAAATACACATGTATCCCCCGTGTATTGAAAAGTGCTTTAAATTTATGTGTTCAATTCAGATATATTTGTTACAGAGGACTGAAGTTTAACAACTGTGTCCTTTTTTTTTAATTCTATTTTTTATTGAAATATATCATTCATACATGAATATATATAAACAATAAGTGTATAGTAAAAGTTGTCAACTTACAAAATAAACATGCATATCATAACACAGGGGTCCCATACATCACCCCTCTACCAACACCTCGCATTTGTTAGAAACTGTGCAAAAGCATCTTCAAAATCTTACTATTAACTATAGTCCATACCTTACATTTGGTGTATTTTCCCCAACATGCCTTATTTTTTAAACAAATTGATTTTATTGATACATATTAATAAAGCATACAATTCATCCAAAGTGCACAATCAATGTTATTTGGTATAATCACATAGTTGTGTGTTCATCACTCCAATCATTATTAAAGCATTTTTATTATTTCAATAATAATAAAAAACAAGCAAACAAAGAAGATCCCCCCCTTCCCAACCTCTCTGTTTCCCCTGCTGTATATAAATGCTATTTCTGGCTTTATTGTAAAACTGTAAAATAAAATTGAAAAATAGATTCAAAGAAATTATAAATTTTAAAAGAGAGTATAAGGCCAGGTTAGATTTAATATAATCAATTATAAGAAATAGTGTAGCAACAAATATTTATAAATGTAAATAATAATTCTAATATAATAGAAATTAATGATAACATAATTCTAATTTTTATGTTACAACTCTAATTATTGAACATAATAATCTCTAAGAATGAAAGAAATTATTGGTTTAGTTATTTAATTTCTATTTAGGCTATAATTCTTTCTGGATAATCGAATTCCTACTTGGGAATTTTTCATATCTTATTGGAACGAATTACCACAGATAACAATATGCTACTTCTCAATTTTATGAGGCAGAAAAACTCAAAATTTTTTTCAACAGCAGTCATGCTAAACCACTATTAATCTAGAAGGATTATTTTCATTAACACGTATGCCAAAAGTACATTATAAATCACCAAAATCGTTTCTTGGCCATGTTTTGGGACAGAACATCTTATTAAGCCTTTGGCCTTTTCCTTTATTGAATATTTTCTGTGGTCATATATACTATATGCTTTCCTTCCTCTCCACACTTCACGTAGCTTTATAGGAAGGTACCATGTGAGTATCAAAAAATTTCAGTGAGACAAGGTAAAGCATGTAAAGAATTTCTTTTGGACCTTTCCTACAGAATATTGCCATGACTCTCTAAATAGAGTTCTCAAATATTGCTCTATCTGAGAACCATAAGGGAAGCAGTTCAAAGTATGGTTCAGAGAGTAGCTATGTTTTGCTTTATACTCTATCCTGAAAACAGATATAATTTTCTATTCATCTATTAAACCTGGCCATAGGAAAGAATTTATTTCAAGTATTATCCAAATACTGTTTTTCACAGTAAGATAGAGTGGTGGGCAAAATACTTCTAATCTATCCACACCTCTGACTATGTATTTGAGAGAGGAGTAGCTGGTGAATCATTCCCATGGAGCCTGTGCTGATGGAGAGCAACTGGGAAGCTTCAGACGCAAACCAGAACTGCTGCAGGTGGTATCACATTCATCTGGTCAATGGAGCAACCAGTCTAACTCCCATTATCTCAACCGTCTACTCCAGTATCCTAATCCCTCCTCTTCAGTGAGCGCCTTCTACCCACAGGGGGAGGCTCATTAGAGAGGCACAGCTCACCCTGAAAGTTGCTCCATACCAACATCGGATATTGACCACTACTTTTAAAAATTGATATCACCCAAATAAATCCATCTGTTTTCCATTTGCACATTCTAAGACAGCGTGCTTAATTTAGTCAAAACATGGGAATAAAGTAAATTGCTTTTAAATATTCTAGCTACCCTAAGAACCATTTCATAGCTAACATTTAACCTTGTTTCTTCAATGGAGCTGGAGCTCTCAGGCCGGTACTCACTTTGTGATCTGTCAAACATATCTGAACAATTAATCTGTGGTGAATCATACAAGGAAAGTGTGCTTATTGATTTATGCAATTGCTTTAATAACCTTGGCTCTCAGGAAGCTCTTTTGCTGAGTATCTGAATCTATCACATAAGTGAATACATGGCTTAGTTGCTTCTCCCAGATCAATGTCAACAGGGGTAAGGGAGTGAAATGAAGCTTTAGATTACATAAAAGGTACATGAAAAATACAGGGGATTCCCATATGCCCCACCCCCTCACCCTCTCACACTTTCCCACATTAGCAACAGCTTTCATTAGTGTGGTACATTTGTTACAATTGATGAACATACATTGACGCATTTCTACTAACCATGGAATATAATTTACATTAAAGTTTACACTCTGTCCTGAACAATTTTATAGGTTTTGACAAAATGCATAATGGCTTGTATCCAACATTGCAATGTCATGCAGGACAGTTCTAATGTCCCAAAGATGCCCTCATGTTACCCCTATTCTTCCCTCTCCCTCCTCGAGAACTTCTAGTGGTCACTGCCTTTATATCAATGATACAAATTCTTCCATTGCTAGAATAATAATAAGCCTATAATAGAATAATAATAAGTCTACTTTAGTTCACTGTTCATTCCCCAATCCAGAGGATTTGGGGGTGGTAACACCCATTTTGTTTCTAGCTGAGAGGGGGCTTAGGTGCCATGGGGCAAATGGGCGGAACTGTCCTGCTTGCTGTCACAGACTCTCTGTTCCTTGGGATCGGTGCAGTCCCTCATCATCTCCTTGATGGTTGTCCTGGGTGAGTCCAATGAACTAGGGAGTAGGTGTTGCAACTAGAGACATTTAGACACTATGAGCAGGACAAACAGACTCAGGAATTTGGCACCCTGTCAGTGGGCCTTACTTTGGAATTTGTGCTCCCCTGTGTAACAGAATTAGACTCATTTATAGTTTCATTACACATGGTTTTCCTGCCCCTTTTATTTGAACTTATAATTAGCACTGTACTTTTTAAATATATGTCCCAGAGATTTAAATCTTTGGTCTCTTCATGTTCTGGTTGAGCCAAAATCTCAACTCAGTCTCTTTTGAAGTGCCTTTTTAAAAACAATGATATACTCTCTTTCTTGCTGTATTCTGTGAAGGTTCAAGATTAAAACCAAACATTTGAACTATGCAATAATATAAACTTCTGTTGATTTTGATATCATTAAGCTAGTATGCCCATAAATAGCACCCTAGCTTTCATGGTTTTGAAACTGCAAGGGGAAACTAACCTTAGGCATTCTGAATCAAGCTAGAACATATTTATGTATTCTCATTATCATGGGAAAGAATTAAAGAATGAATTAGGCAAGAAGCTTTTGCCTTTCGAAGTTGAATTTGCACTTTTTAGGCTTGAATGAAATATTTTTTCAGAGTCTAATCACAATGATTCAAACTAGTCTAACAATTCTCCACCCCCTCACTATATTTTTTAGTTGGTTGTGACCTACTTATACCATGCTTTCTTCCAATATAAATAATTACTGTTAAAAGATGGTCTCCACTTGACTCAGCCTGAGTTAATGTGAAGATTCTTTAGGATACTTAGATGAAGAACCTGAAAGCAGCTATCCAAATTCTCCTCATTCATCAAGGTCCAGATTGAAACTTGAGCACTAGCAAAATCCTTCCAGTTTTCTCCCCGCTCGCTACACACACACACTAATTACACCTTGCTCTAGACTTCTCTTGTAATGTGTCTGGCCAATTTCATCTAGCAGTAGATCATGTATTTTATTCATATGGTTCTTTGATTGAGTTATGGTCTCTTCTTGGACTTGTTTCTAAAATACTAAGTTATTATTTCAAATGAGGCATGGTGCTCAGCTTCTTACAAGTATGATAACGTGCATTTCTCCAAACAATGCTGTAATAGTAGAAGTCAAATAAACTGCCCAAGATCACTCAGAAAAGATGCATAGAGGTGTGTTTGCATGTGTGTGTTTTGTGTGTTGGTGTATGTGTGTATGTGTATCTGACACCACTTGAGGGGTCAGATCATGAGTCTACAGTACCTTCTTTTCTTATCTCCAACACTGTGATTCCAGAACAATGACAGAAACACAGTTCACACTTAGTAAATAGTTTTCAATTTATATTATCAGCAGAAACATTGTTTCCATACACCCCTTGGAACCAGCAAGTGTTTCCTCTTGTTTAAATAAATATTCAGGCAAGGAAGAGCTTGCATCAATTCGTATAAATGTGGCTTTAATATTTTTTGGTCTTTCAATTTTTATTTTCTTATTCTATTGTGTTTTTAGTTTTTATTGACTTATTAAGAGGTTTTTTGGTTGTTGTTAGAAATTCCTATAAGTGAAAAGAGTAATTGTAATTCTTATATTGGTTTCTACGCCATCTGCCATTTCATCATAAATGTAATGAATAATTGGGTGCAGCCCCGATGAAAATTTTAGGTGGATGTGTCTTGGATAAATGAACGGTGTAACACCCTGGCTGGTGCTTGCTTACAGCTGACTGTGAGGACACAGCAGCCGTTAGAATGCACAAGCCTGGTCTTAGACGGGTTCTCACTGCTCTCTGTTACAGAGTTGTCATTTAGGGAGGGAAATGGCCCTTACAGGCCACCACTGGGACCGCTCAATACTGAAGGCCAACCCAGCCTGATGCACAGGGAAAACCTTTCCAAGTATATCAGGACAAGAAAGATAGAATTCTTTCTTTCATGTCCATTTATTCACTTATTGGATGTTTTATTTTCTATGTTGAACATATAGTGGATCTGTTAATGATTCTTGTATAATTATTCATTGTCTAATATTTCTCAATTTTAATGTTTCATCAGAAGTACTATTAAAATTGAGCCTAACTGATCAATTTGCCATCCCAAGTTATACAGGCAATTTGACCATTCACCTGGGTGATTTCTTAAACTCTGAAGAACAATTACAACACTCACCTCAGTATCAATATCAACCTAGAAATACACCAATTACTTATTAGTTTATTAAAAAGTTAAGTAGAAAATTTCCTTTTGCTCACCTTTAGGACTATGGATACATATCTTTAAAGTTAGATTAACTTTGGTCCATCCATGTGTCAGTTGGGCCCTGAATCTCAGCAGAGTTGCAACACCTCCTCTCCAGTTATTGGACTCACCCAGGGCAACTATTTTAGTCAGTCAAAGGGGTACTGATGCAAAGTACCAGAGATCTGTTGGCTTTCACAAAGGGTAGAAGCTTACAGTCACAAGGCCAGAAAGAGTAAGTTATTTCCCTCACCAAAGGCTTTTGCCATGTGTTGGAGAAAGATGACCACTGGTCTCTGTGAGAGTTCAGCCTTCCTCTTCCTCTTAAGACTCTACGGCCCCAGCTTCTTCTGATCTCAGCTGTAGATGGCATAAAGCTCGTTTCTCTTCCCAGGGCTCGTCTCTTTCCCTTTTGTCTCTCGACAAGGCCAGCTGTACACTATCAGGCAAATGGCTAGGATCTCTCCCTGGAGCTCCAGCATCAAAACTGTCAGCTCCCTCCTCTGCCTGAAGTTTTCTATGTGTCTTTGCCCACCAAGGGGGCAGGGACTCAACATTCTACTGACTTGGCTAAGTCAAAGCCCTAATCTTAACTGAATCAAGTAGAAGTGAAACCTCTGAATTTAATGCAACCAAGGGGTATCACACCCAGAGCAACAAGCAAGTTTACAAATGTAACCAATATTTATTTTTGGAATTCACCAGTAATATCAAATTACTACAACAATTAACAAGATGATGATGATGGATAAAACCCATCCCAAGGAACTGAGAGAGTCTGCAACTGCAAGCAAGATAGTTCCATCCATCTGCTCCAAGTCCCCTCTCAATTAGAGGCAGAGTGGGCATTATAACCTCAAATTCTCAAGGTTGGGGAATGAATAATAGACTAAAGTAGACTTACCATTACTTTAGATTTATTGTTATTCTAGCAATGGAAGAACTTTTATCATTGATGTGGAGGCAGGGGCCATGGAAGGTTCTGAGGGGAAAGAGAAGGAAGAATAGGTGTAATCTGGGGGCATTTTGGGGACATTGGAATTACCCTGCATGATGTTGCAATGACAGATACAGGCCATTATATGTTTTGTCATAACTTAGAAAAATTGCAGAAGACAGAGTGTGAATTATAATGTAAACTATAATCCACAGTTAGTGGCAATGTTTCAATGTGTGTTCATCAATTATGACAAATGTACCACAGTAATGAAGGATATTGTTAAAGTCAGAAAGTGGGGGAGGGGGAAGGAGTGCGGCATATGGGAATCTCCCGTATTTTTAATCTAACATTTGTGTAATCTAAAGTTTCTTTTAAAAAATAAATTTTTAAAAATCCATTAGATGCACTGAAAAAAATCATCAATTTAAAAATAGATTACTATCTTAATAAATTATATCTCATGTATACTTATGTTGAATAATTAACTTCATAAATATAATTTTTCACTCCATTTTCAAAGAGAAGTCCTATCCAAAAAAGAATACCATAAAAATTTGGAAAGAAGAGACAGAAAGCAAGAAGGTATAAGAAAGATGGAAGAAAAGAATAAGAAAAGAAGGGAAATTTAGGGGAGAGAATAAAAAAGAAGTGAAAGAGGAGAGGGCAAGAGGGGAAAGAAAGGGAGAGAGGCAGGGAGAAAGAAATAGGGGGAAGTAACTTGAAAGATCCTACTCTACATTTGTTTCTGTGCTATGTGGCAGAATTTGAGAAATACCCATGTGAAAATCTGGATTAAAATGGTTTGATCCATTCAAACAATCCTATGCTTCAAGTAAATTCTGGAAGAGTATATATTGAATGAATAACTATTTAATAAATCCCCTACTGATGGTAGAAAATTGCAGGTAATTTACAAGAATTCACTATTAGAGATATTGAGAAAATCGTCCTTGTTTTCAGGGAAAAACGAAAGTGTGTTGGTGTAGGAGCTTAACGGTAAAAGAAATGAATGCAGCCTTTGTTTTTTAGTAACATAGAATTCCTTAAACTTCTCTTACATGAGAATTTTCTTCTACCGAGGAAGTGAACCCTTTTACAGTATGTTGGAAAGCAACAGGAGCCCCTGGATACCTCTTTAAAAACAAAAAGAGTCAATCCATTGTCCATGAAGGAAAAAAAAAACAGGTTTTCGATAATGCTTTCTGGAAGACAAGAGCACAGAACAAAAAACCAGTGAACTAGCAAACGCAAAAAATATGAGTGAGGGGAAACGGACTTGGCCCAGTGGTTAAGGCGTCCGTCTACCACATGGGAGGTCCGCGGTTCAAACCCGGGGCCTCCTTGACCCCTGTGGAGCTGGCCCATGTGCAGTGCTGATGCGCGCAAGGAGTGCCGTGCCATGCAGGGGTGTCCCCCGCGTAGGGGAGCCCCACGCATAAGGAGAGCCACCCAGCGCGAAAGAAAGTGCAGCCTGCCCAGGAATGGTGCCGTCCACACTTCCCGTGCCGCTGACGACAACAGAAGCGGACAAAGAAACAAGATGCAGCAAATAGACACAGAGAACAGACAACTGGGGGAGAGGGGGGAATTAAATAAATAAATAACTCTTTAAAAAAAAATATGAGTGAGGAATGTGAAAATTGGAAATGGATAGCAATATAAAATGAGAAATATAAGCATTTATTAGATGAAACTATAATATCAATTCCTATACATATAATCTAGTATAGAGACATATAAAAGCTGACATTTCATTTCCTTTTCCCAGATGCCCAATGTAATCAATAGAAGGAAATGTTAAATTCCTGAAATAATTATTTATTAAATATAAAAAATAAATTTATTAAATATAAACAATATTTAATATTAAAAACTAAGCAGAGAAAAAGTCACTGAAGAACATGATTTTTGCTACAAGCAACACATTTTTTAGCAGAGCATTTGTTTATTGAATTCCAAATAAGAAATGAAGCAGTGGAGTTATAATAAACTCTGTAGAAGGAGTAGCCTGAGATCCAAACAACACAAATATTAGTCGTACTTCTGGGCATGCAAAGAATATGTTTTAGGTAATCAAGTGTAAGGTGAAGTTTTTAACTAACACATGATTTGGAATTGAGCAAAAGTAAAGTGAAAAAACTATTTTGTTTCCACAGCATAAAATTTCTTAAAACAAATCATGGTGTTAACATGAAAAAATAAATGATCTTAATTATACCAAGACAATTAATTTACAGATTTTCTGGTTGGATAGTTTGAACTTGATGAAAGGCTGCATAATTTTAATAGTATAGGCTTGAACTATGAAATCTATTGATGTCAAACTACAGTGGGAACGATCCCCTATTAGTACATGCCAGCAGACATAAATACACATGCACATGGCATGTTCAGGAAACCGAGAAAGGCAGCTTTAAAGAAGCTGGACAATAGATTGAGAAGTGCCAAATAACCGTCAAATGTAAAAGAAGAGTGTAACAAAGCGGAATCTTTAAATTTTGCAGGAATAATTGCTCAGTTTTGACACAATCGCATGTCAGCTTACTTACGGACTGCCTCCTTGAAACCCTCTCTTGCAGGTAAGCTCCAATTGGCGATTGAATCATAAGTCATAACCCCAGGCCAGGGAGACTGAAACCATTTGTAAATAGGACCCTTGTTATTATTGGTGAAGGTGCAAACTCACTTGTGAATAGTAGCTTCAAGGATCATATTGACATAAGGCCAAAGGAATCAGGGTGGCTCCTAAACCATGAAGAAGTCAGAGGTGTGAACAAGTAGTCAGAAGAAGCCAGAAATCAGCAGAAAACAGAGGACCAGAGCAAGGAAAGAGAACTTGCCCTATGAGGGAGGACTAATTCCACCAGAGTGCTACAGACTCAGGGAGAAAGCTCCCCCTGCCAATTCCTTGGTATGGGACTTCTAGCCTTAAATCGTGTGACAGTAAAGTCCTGCTGTTTAAGCCACAAGTTTATGCTATTTGTTATAGCAGCACTGGCAAACTAAGACATAATCTTATCTTTTCAAGAATAAATACTGTTTGTATAATTGCAGATTACAACCTCCCATGTAGAAATTATGAGAAACTATCCAAAACATTGATAAGCCTAAAACAGCCTTCAAATTAAATTTTTATCTTTCTAAGATACTAAGGGTACCTCATCATTCACTTTCTTCTCTATATGGTAACAGAACTGTTCCTGCGATGAGTTAACTTAAATTACTTACAGAAGGGAAGTATAAAGATGTGAATGTATTAATCTTACCTCCTTACATTATGAGAACAGAATTTCTTTGTGGCAGTGAGACAAAGGATATAGGAAAGAAATTAAATAAGGTTTATAAAAAGGAACTAAAATGTTGTTCCTAAAAGGAGACAATGTCTATGGAACAAAGTATAAGGGCAATTATGGAACACAGAAGCATATGCTAACATGTGAGTATGAAGAGAGAATAGGGAGATATAAGATAGAGCACCAACCCATTCAAATGCCTTTCTCGAAAAATGGGGAGTCTTTAAACATTAGAAGAGCATTTAGTGCTATTAAAAGTATGAAAGAGAAATTCATTTTCAAGGACTATTTCAGAACATTACCCTAAAAGGACATTGATGAAAAGCTGATATAACTTTCATCAATGCAACCATATAAAGGGGACACGTAAATCTTTTATATTGTGGGAAATGAAAGCTCAGAAGCAGGATCCCATCAGGGAAAGGCAATTGGCAGAAACTGGAGAAGCCGCAGACCAGCTGGAGCCCGGTTTACCTCGTGCTCTCCCCGCGGTAAATGTGACTGCCTGGGCTGGGGCTGGACTGCTCACCGCTAGTGCTGTGGGAGCCGGGGCGGGCCACCAGTGCCAGCTTGCCCTGGGCCCAAGCATGGAAACCTCAGCTCCGCATTCTCTGACTCAGCCTTGTTCTGAAGGAAGGAGAAATAGGTGTCCAAAGGAAAGTGCATGGATACAGAGTAGAGCACTTAAATTCCAGGCCACAACTATGGAAATCCCAAGGCTCCACAGAAGCCCCCGGAACACCCACGCCCCTCCCTCACCCACCCATTTTTGGTTCCTGGAAAGCCGATGACTTACAAGCTGTGGAATTTCTAATTAGGTGGTGGGGAGAAGGGAGTGGGGAGCAGGTTGGCATGGCTGTAAATAAACAGCAGATAAAGCACTGGATTGGGAAGTAAGCCAAGCCAAGCCAAAAAAGCAGAAACAAATTCAGAACTAAGTGGATTTAAAGACATCAGAGGAATTCTCCAGTGATTTCAAGAAAAGGATGCTTATAAAATAAAAGGCAAATGTAAAAAGGAAGTGCAGATAGCTAAAAGTTAAAAGGTTTTGAAGTTTTAGGTGAATGTTCGGTAATATAAAAGATTTTAAAGTTGTATTTCCAGTGAAATAAAAAGAACAAAAACAAAAAGAACAAAGAAGTTAAGTGCATTGTCTGAAATGGCCGTTTCCTATGACATGTTGCAAAAGAAAGATCACTTTGCAATGTTATTTTGTTTTAATCTTCTTCATGTAAAATACATTTTGTATTGTGATAATAAATAATTAAAGATATAAATTATTTTCCTCTTTATGCTAACTCATTTTTATTATGGGAATCTATATAAGATGCCCAGAGTGCATAGAGTGTGAATTTCAATTTTTTTTCATGAAATGTTTTCATCTTAATGTGATTGAATAACTAAATAACCTTTACATTCAAAGCTCAGAGTTCAAATAGGCTCACAGTGAAATCTTGCTTTTGTAAGATTCTGTACATGCTTTGATATAACAAGTAATTTACACAGAGTTGTGGCTAAGTGAATAGGTACAAGCTTTCTAATAAATTAAAGAATAAGAGTGTAATGCGAAGTGTTTTCATCACTGAAATACTAACAAAAACTCAAAAGTAATGAAAATTCAATTTTCAATATTAATAACTGCATTTTATGTGTTATGTAAGTTATCCATCTTAAATTAACATATTAACATTTACTATGTTTAATTTCCCTTTTACTGGTTTTACAAAAGCATTAATGTTTCTCATTAATAATGATAGTTTCCCCATAAACAAAGCAATTTAGGTTGCATGTCCCATTTATTAAGAAAAAAATAATGAAGCAATATAATTTATTATATGTGCCAATTAAGATGGAGTAAAACAAATGTAAAGACTGAAGATTAATATTTTCATTTTTCTGATTTGGCCTTCTGTTTTTCTTCATTTGAAAAGTGAGGTACCCAGCACTTTAAAGATCATTTCCTGAGATACCAGGGTTTCAAAAATAGAATGAGCTTATTTACTTGCACATAGCAAAGAAGGCCAGTGGCCTAATGACCCAAAAACTTCCTCTTGGAACTGCAGTAGTCTTGATAGTTTTATAATATCCAGACTTAGCAATGTATGTGAATGAGTAATTGGCATGGGGATGACTCAATTTCCTTCATTAATAGACATTAAGGACTGAACAGGATTGAGGATGGGTACAAAACCGGAGTGAGTTACAAAGTTACTACAATCACAAGACAATCCTTATCAGAGATAAAGGCATCTGGGATTGAGAGGTACAGAACAAATGTCAGTTAAAAGATTTTTTTCTTATGGATTTCAAACAGATATGGTAGAGTTGTAGCCAGTACTGATTTCCAGGTCCTTGGTCACATTGTAAGAAACAATTCATAGTTATAAGAAAGTTATAAAAGAGTTAATAAGGGGAAAGCACACACTCAGACTTGAGTGCAGGGGTGCTGAAGGATGAGTCGTCGTGCTGCTTTCCCTAGGGGTTTCTGGTTTTATTGGCTATGATGGAAAGTTAGGGTCTATGCTGGTTGGCATATTTGAGACAAAGCAGGGGAAATTAATTGGATGGTCTGGTTTCTAGGGGTTGCTGTTTGGTGGTAATTGGCTTCTGTCTTCTCTCCATGAGCTCTGCCAGGTGTGATCACTGGAGGTGATTGACTTCTGGCCACTGTCCACAAGCCCTGCTGGAGTTTGCTATACCAGGTGCTTATGAAAGTAGGTGGGTGGTGGTGGTGGGGACTTTCTTGCTTTTTCCCTCTTTCTGCTTGTGATAATGTTGCAAGTTGCATTCTGCTAACACAGCTACTGGATGAATGCTGCAAGCTGCCTTCCAATAACTTGTTTGTGCAAGTCAGCAGACTCTGACCTTGGTATCTCCTGCAGGTGGTGCTTGTGTAACTGGTTGGTTTTTCTGCCCCTTCTCCTTAGGTCCCTATTCTATCCTGTCTCAGAGTGGTTACCATTCGAGAGAAATGTTCATATACAAGGGTAAGACCATCCTGCAATAATCATCATAGCACGTCTTAATTGGAAATGAGCATATGCAAAGCAAGATCTGTCTGGAGCGGTCATCACAATGGCAGGGTTTTAGTTGGAATAACCATATACAACGGATGAGGTCACTCAAACCAGTTTCAGTAATTTCCGATATTAACCTTTGGCTCTTTTATAACGTACTGGAAGAAAAAGGCATCTATATAATGATTCAGTAATCATAATTATTTGTTAATTCTTAACACTAAGTTACAAGAGTTCATATGCTAATTTCCTCATAGTTTTTTAAATTAAATATTTGATTTCCACAGGAATTAAAAATACTTTGGTGCACTCACCTAGAATTGTTGCACTTGTCTCCTTCTTTATTCTTTGTTCTCCTTTCTTTCCATTTCATGCACACTTTTCCTCATGTGATCATTGTAACAACTACAATTAATGTATAATATTGTTCTTTTGTAAGTAATTGCTGATTACTATATACATATATTTTAAATATATTTAGTAAATGTTTGCTTTTGCACTTGAACGAGAAGCTCATTTGTGTAATTCTGCAAAACTGAAAATAATACAAATTACTTATTGCTTTGGAATTATTTGTGCTGCTAGAATGATTTATTAAACCAGGTACAGATGATACAATCAAAGTTCCAAAGTAACTTTTTGAGTTGTCTTGACAAGAAAGATGTTTATTCTAGATACTTGTAACCCCACTGAAGGCTTGGTTATAATTTTACAAAGAACCTATTGCATCTACAGATAGAATATAAAGAAATAAACAAAAGCAGGTTTACCTGACAATATGGAGTAAATCAGTTTTTGCTCTCTTATATCATCATAGAGCAAATAAGAAAAAATAACTTTTGTGACTATTTAGGGTATAAATCACAAGATTTTTTGCAGGGAAAGTGAAAATAGAATTTATATGCTAGTGGTTGTATTCCTGTCTCCAAACTTACTTTTGTCTCTTATTATCCCTAAAGTCAACATTCAGCCTTTTTTTTTTTTGCAACGCCACCGAGCATTTTTCATTCTGGAGACTTCTTTTAGGTTTTGTTTGGTCTGGAGCACTCCTTCTCCAGCCCTTCTAAAGGCAGGCTCGTTCTTGTGGGCCCTTGTGTTCCACCCTAAACTACTGCATGTAACAGGCCTCTTTCACTCATCTGTCTCCTTGTTCAGTTCATTTCCTTGATAGCACTACTGACTGTTTATTGGCTGTCTCTCCTCATAGAAAGAAAACTCAATTACCATAGCAACTGTTGGTCTGAAATGACCATATTCGTCTTTCACTGGATCTGTGGCATGCTCATCTCCATTAGGTCAAGGAAATTAATACTAATTCTGAGGGATCACAATACAGAGAACATATGCTCCACTCTACACATGTCCCCTACACGTGATATACATTTTACAAATAAGAATACTGAAAGTAAGTGCGAGGAAATGGCTTAACCAAATCTGTACTATTAATTATACATCGGGCCAGGGGGAAGACTTAAAGTTTCTAACATTTAGTCATTCAGTGTTCATTTCAGCACAACACATTAGAATATGGCAAAGCATCCAACCCTATCTTTGGGGTGTAACCGCAGGCACATGTGTGAGTGCATGAATATCCTTATTGGAAATTGTCAACCTACATAAGCGAGCCTTCAGCTCACTCTGAATAATAAAAGTTTTCTCACACTCATGCACAGATCTATTGATCTCTAAATAAAGAAAGACATGGAGAGAGATATAAGTATAGATAGATAACGAGAGACAAATGTTAATAAGTAGAACTATATCTGTATATAGATACATATAGAACTATATCTGCATATAGATACTAGATACATATACACTCATATGAGCATATGAATATTTAACATGTGGAGTATATGCTTGAAATCTGTTATATCTATAGACCTTATTTAATTGTGTCTCGTTGACTTCGAAACACATATGTACAAACGACATCTATCACCTTGGAGGAGGTTTCAGATTTCTCCCAAGTCTAGGGAACATACTACAGTATTTATCTATCACAAATGCCACAGTTCCTTTCCTCTGCACAGTCTAGAACACTTTAGGCTTTTAAAAAGTATTTATTTAAAAACTAACCGTCTAAATTAACATGACTAATGAAGTAAAAATGATTAGATGATGTGAAAGACTATAAGGGCTTAGAATTGAAGGGGATTTGAATAGACATAACCCAGAGTCTTCTTCCATGAAATCTGGCCCTGACTGGACCCCCTTCCACAGGAGGATCATGGTTGGGTCTTTTTCTTTCTCCTGACCTTGTTCCAAACTTGAACACAATTGATTAGACCAGTGAGGCGCAATGACATTTTTGGTGTTGTGGATGTGAATCAAAGGAAACTGTCACAGTACTTTGTGCTTACAGGGCTCTGAACTCTTAAAGTCATGTAGATATTGGGGTCAGTAGACATCCTGGGTTATGTGCCAAAAATCTTCACCTAGTTGGTAGAAGGTCTAACAGTAAAAGAGCATTCAATGTCACTGAGATTTGGAGTGAAAATAGTAATGGAACTGTTTAAATTAATAACCTAATTAGCATCCATTCCTTTGTTCATGTGTTCATTCATTCCATTTTCAATAACATATTAATAAAATGATCATTATGTGCCAGGCCCTTTTCTGGTTGCTCAAGATGCATCAGTGAACAAAACAAAGGCAAGGCAAACCAAATAAAACAAAAGATTTCCTGTTCTTATACAATTGACATTCTAGTGGAGTTAGAATAAGGTGAGAAGAATGATATTCATTGAATAAACTGTATGAAGGTGATGGAGTTGAGATTGGAGGCTGAAGGTGGTAATTTTAGGATGATAGCAGAGATCTTATTGAGAAGGTGTCATTGCACTAGGACATGCAGGAAGTGGAGTTTCCTTTATGGAGCATTATTGCTACCTGTGGAACAGGTACCATTGCATTCTCCCTTTCATGGATGAAGAACTTGCCTTCATATCACTAAGACTTGATTATAATGAACTCTCAAAGAAATTTTTTGTTGATTCTTTCCTTTTTATTTTTTTTCTAATGAGAGGTATAAACAGCTCGGTTCCAACCTCATAATTTGACCTGTGTTTGGATCCATTTTATTCTTCCTTAACAAATATTTTTAATATTTATTTGTGACAAGATGAAATATGAAAATGTAGTTCTAGAAAAGAGCATAAGTTTATATCAACCATATTAAGTGGTTACAAGGCAGTGGCAATACAGTCTCTAATTACAAATCATTTAGCCCAGCAAATGGTTTAAAAACAATGTGTCAAAATGTTGACAGGGTAAAATTAGTTTCAATCTAGTCTCAAGGACATAAATAAGTGTGACTGAAAATGCCATTCCCATAGCAATATTGCAAGAACACTGCACTTACTAGAGTGAAGACAGACACAGAAAGTTCAGGCTGGATAGCATGACAGAAAGTCACAGCCTCAAGGAGCAATGTGAAGAATAACCATGGAGTTAAAATCTAGAGTATAAAATTACTAGATAAGATGGGGCTTGAAAAGAGGTACTGATGCTTAATGTATGCAAATTCTTAATTAACATGACTGTATAAGTGTGGAAATGCATAGAGTTGAAGGTGACACATTATGGTGAGTGTAACTAACATGGCTGATTTATAAATGTGATCGTAGCTTAAAGGGGTAACTTAAGGAGGGAAATGTCAATGGAAAGAAAGACAAAAATATCTTTTGAGTAAGTGTGATGCATAAGAAAGACAACTATGTTGGACAGAGCTCTTTGAACAGAACAGAATTCTTACTTTATGCAAGATTTTATTTCTTAATGTGAAATTCACAGATTGGAGGAATTTCAGAGGTCTAAGTATGTGTAGAAGTTTGGTTACTCAGGTGAAACTCCTGTTGCTTGGCACTCAGAGGCATATTTATTTTCATTTGTTGGTCATTAGGTTTAAATTTGGCCTTAATTGTTTCTTACTATCTTAGCTAAAAGTCAATCAGTGTTCTAGGAACATGGGAATCTTTTATTGTTATTTATTTTGACCTTTGAAAAAATTATTGTAGTATATATTCATACATAAACATACATGAACAATAAGTGTACAGTAATAGTAGCAAACTTAGGAAACAAACATATATAACATCATACAGGACTCTTGCATCTCACCCTACCACTAATACCTTGCATTGTTGTTAAACCTTTTTGACTAATGATTAAAGAGCATTGTCAAAATATTACTATTAACCAAAGTATTTTCCCCCAAACCCCATTATTATTATTATCTTTATATAATTTATAAAGAAACATACATAAACAATAAGTATATTGTGAAAGTTGTGAACTTATAAAGCAAACATGTATAACATCATACAGGGGTCCTATTCATCAACCTTCCCCCAACACCTTGCATTGTCATGAGATGTTTGTTACAAATTATGAAAGAATATTGTCAAAATCTTACTACTAATTATAGTCTGTATTAGTCAGCCAAAGGGGTGCTGATGCAAAATACCAGAAATTGGTTGGCTTTTATAAAGGGTATTTATTTGGGGTAGGAGCTTACAGATACCAGGACATAAAACATAAGTTACTTCCCTCACCAAAGTCTGTTTGGAGGAAGATGACTGCAGACATCTGTTAGGGTTCAGGCTTCCTGGGTTCCTAAGTTTCTGGGGCTTGTTTTTTTCTGGGTTCAACATTCCTTTCTTCCTGGGGTTAGCTTCTCTTTCCTCTGTGAGCTTATTTGCTGGGGCTCCAGCTTAAGTCTTCAGCATCAACCTCCAACATCAGAACTCCAACATCAGAAATCCCTAACTCTGTTCTTTGCCGTGTCTTTTATCTGTCAGTCCCCACCCACCAAGGGGTGGGGACTTGATGCCCTATTCATAACTCAATCATGCCCAGGTACAGATCAGATTACAAGCATAATCCAAGATCTATTTTTGTAATTCATAACCATATCAAACTGCTACATAGTCCTTATCTTATATTTGGTGTATATTTCCCCAATCCATCCTATTATTATTTTTTAAATATATTTTTTATGCCAGATGTTGTAAACTTATAAAACAATCATGCACATGTGCAGAATTCCCAAACAACACCCCTCTATCAACACACCACACTGTGGTGGAACATTCGTTACAAATAATAGTATATCATGTGATTGTTACCACATCCATAGTGTACATTTGGCACACATTTTCCATACTGCCCCATTATCAACACATCTTCAACATAGATGCAAGAATATTATATTATTACTGCTAACCACAGTCCATAAATCACTCCAGTGTTTCTTTCCCATGTTTCTGCACATTCTCACCATCCTGCAATATTGATGTACATTTGCTCTAGCTAACAAAGGACATTCTTGTATCTGTGCCATCAACCACAATTCTCATCTTCCTCTTGGTTTACTGTGCTATTCTGTTCATAGAATATTCTCTAGCATTCTGTTAATTGGCATTTGCATACCTAGACTACCATTTTTAGCCACATCTCCATTTATAAACTAGCTGTTACTATGTGTTACCATCCACTCTATACAATTCAACTCTTTTACAGTAAAGATAATTAAAACTGATACATGCATTAAATGTCAGTAGTCCATCTCAGTCCTCCTTATATTGTGTTTGAGAATCTATCATGTACCATCAGGGCTTGAAGATATTTTTCTACAATTTCTTCTAGAAGCTTTATGGTTCTTGCTTTTATTTTTAGGTTTTTGGTCCATTTTGAGTTTATTTTTATATAAGGTATGAGATAGGGGTCTCTTTCCTTCTTTTGGCTATGGGTATCCAGTTCTTTTAGCACCATTTGTTGAGTGGACTTCTCTGCCTGAGCTGTGTGGGTTTGATAGGCTAGTCAAAAATCTCTTGCCCATACATGTGAGGGTCTGTTTCTGAGCCATCAATTTGGTTCCATTGGTCTAGCGTGTCTGTCTTTATGCCAGTACCATGCTGTTTTTATCCCTATAACTATGTAATATAATTTAAAGTCTAGAGAGAAGAGTTTGTTTTTCCTTCTTAAGATGTTTCTGGCTATTTGGGAACAGTTACTCTTCCAAATAAATTTGATAATCAATTTTTAAAAATGCTGGTGGACTTTTTATTGGAATTGCATTGAATATGTATATCAATTTGAGTAGAATTGACATCTTAATGTTATTTAGGCTTCTGATCTGTGAGCATGGAATGTTATTTCAGTTATTTAGGCCTTTTTAAAAATTTTCTTTTAACATTAATTTGCAGTTTTCTGAATACAAGTGCTTTGTGCTTTACATAGTTGGTTAATTTTATTCCTATTTGAGTTTTATCTGTCATATTTTATTTTCATCACTCTTTTGACACTTTTTACTTTTATTGATATAATTTTCATTTCTAGACTCTCTTCTAAACCTCTCTCTCCTTTCTTTTCTTTTCAGGCTTTAGCACACCCTTTAGTATTTCCTGAAAATCTGGTCTCTTGGTTAGAAATTCTCTCAGTTTCTGTTTATCAGTGAATATTCTAAACTCACCCTCAATTTTGAAAGACAATCTTGCTGGAAAAAAGATTCTTGGCTGGAAGTTTTTCTCTTGTAGTATCTTAAATAGATCACACCGCTGTCTTCCTTAATTCATGGTTTCTGGTGAGAAATCAGAATTGGGTATCTTATTGGGTATCCCTTATATGTTATGCATTGCTTTTCTCTTGCTGCACTCAGAATTCTCTGTCTTTGGCATTTGACATTTTGATGAGCATGTGTGTTGGAGTTTGTCTATTTGGATTTTTTTGGATGGAAGTACATTGTGCTTCTTAGACATGAATATCTATATCCTTCAATAGCCCTGGGAAATTTTCTACCATTATTTCTTCAAATATTCCTTCTGCCCCTTTTCCTTTTCTTCTGGGACACCCATGACACATATGTTTGCACATCTTCTGCTGTCATTTAGTTTCCTGAAATCTTGTTCAATTTTTTCCATCCTTTCCTTCATCTGTTCTTTTGTATGTTCACTTTCAGAGGCCATTTCTTCAAGCTCACCAATCCTCTCTTCTGCCTCTTCAAATTTACTATTATATGATTCCAATGTGTCTTTAAATTTCATTTTTGCACCTTTCACTCCCATAAGATCTGCTATTTTTCTATGTATGCTTTCAAATTCTTCTTTGTGCTCATTGAGTGTTTTCTTAATATCCTTAATCTCTTTAGTCATCACATTGAATTTATTAAGGAGATTTATTTGAACACTTATGATTAGTTGTCTCAACTAATCATGTTATCTGGAGGCTTATCTTTTTCCTTTAACTGAGCCATATCTTCCTGTTACTTGATGTGGATTGTAATTTTCGTTGGTGTCTTGGTACCTGGCTTACTAGAGTATTTATTCAGGGTGTAGTTTTTCTCTTTAGGGCTTCTTGCCATTTCTTCCTTGCTGGTTATACAGTAGGAACCAAGGATGTAATTGGAGCTTAAGCAGTGGAGGCTCAAGCTGCCCTCATTATCCTAGGAACCAATGAAGCATCTCCCAGCTTTTTTCATTTCCATAGGTAGGGACAGAGTCACAGCTGTGTGGAATAATCCAAGTAATGCAGGCCTAGATTGTAGTTGCCAGAGAGACTGGTGTAGATGCATGTCCCTTTCTCCCCTGCCTGGGGTAGGAATGGAGCTGCAGGTGTGGGCAGCATTCTATTAAGTGTCGGTTTAAGATGACTGTGGTTGCCCCAACAGACTTATGATTATTAAGTCTGTGCCAGGCCAAGGTACCTGCAGTTACCTGGATAGGCTGGAGGCGGACCCACCAGCCCTCCTCCCTGCCAGAGGTAGGGCTGATGCTTATGCTGGGGTTGCAGGCTGATCTGTGTGAAAGAAACTGGTTCCTACTGTCACTGTGATTTCTGGTCAGCCTGGCTTCCCCTCATGCTGGGGCAGAGTCAAAATGGCAGCCATCAGCCTCTTTCTGAGTTGGACAAGTTCATACATTAGCTGTTCTTAGAGTTTTATTTTAGCCCGCTGAATCCACCAATCAGTAGCTGAAATTGGTGACCAGCCATCTCCTCCTCCCCTGTTTTTGGGAAATGGGGCTTCAAATTCCAGCCACAGAATAGCTCCTGGGGCAGCTTGCACTGCCAAAGTAGGATGATCAGTAGCTTCTGCAACTTGGCTGGTAATTTCCCAGAGAGGCTGGCGAGGTTCCCTAGCTTCCTCCCTGCTGGAGGTGGAGCTGGGGCCTAGGCTACAGCTGTAATCTGATCTGGATGGAAAGAAAACTGGTCCCCACCAGCACTGTGCTTTTCATTTTGCCCCACTTCCCATCGTGCCAGGTGTGGAGTTAATATGGTGGTCTACTGGCCTCTTTCTGGCTTGGACAGTTTGAAACTTTAGATGTTCTCAGGATTATATTTTAGCCCGCTGAATTTACTCATCCACAGCTGAAGTTGGTGCCCAACCATCTCTTCCTACCCCGTTTTTGGGAAGTGGAGCTTTCAATTCTAGCCACGGAACAGCACCTGAGGCAGCTTGTGCCTCCAGTGGAGGATGGGCACCAGTTTCTGGGTTGTGGAGTCCTCTACTTATGAGTCTTCTCTGCAGATGGGCAGCCTCCTCCTTCCACTCCTTCTAGGATGTTGCAGGATGCTCTTTTGGTCTCCTGGAGCCCCAAACAGTTACTTCAGCTAGCTCCAGAGAGCTCTGGGTGCTTACTAACTGCTGTGTAGCAGGAGCTGACTCTAGGAGCTCCTTACTCCGCTGCCATCTTGCTGGCTCTCTTTTTATTGTTATTTTTGTTAAGATTTATTTATTTATTTATCCCCACCCCCCAGTTGTCTGCTCTCTGTGTCCACTCGCTGTGTGTTCTTCTGTGGCTGCTTCTATCCTTATCAGTGGCACTGGGAATCTGTGTTTCTTTTTGTTGCATCATCTTGTTTGTCAGCTCTCCGTGTGTGTGGCCCCATTCTTGGGCAGGCTACACTTTCTTTCATGCTGGGCGGCGTTCCTTAATAGGGTGCACTCTTTTCGTGTGGGGCTCCCCTACACGGTGGACACCCCTGGGTGGCACGGCACTCCCTGTGCACATCAGCTCTGCACTTGGGTCAGCTCCACACGGGTCGAGGAGGCCGGGGGTTTGAACCACAGACCTCCCATGTGGTAGGCGGATGCCCTATGCATTGGGCCAAGTCTGCTTCCCTTTATTATTATTTTTAATGCTAATCTCACTTATTCCCTTTTGGTTCTCATTGAGTCAAAGGTGTGGGAGAGGCTATGGAGGATTTGCCACTATTGGTGATTCTACTTGAAGATGAATTGATAGTGTCAGATTTTTGGTTTGTGTGCTGATCATGAGGATTCTATGTGTTTTTGCATTTAATCATTTGTTGAATTATCTCTTGTGGCAGTCATTGCAAAGAAGAAGCATTTAAGTGCTGGATAGTGATATAAAACAGCAGTGACACACTAGTATAGGTAGAGGCATTATCTGAAGGGATTGAGAGTCCCTTCGGAAACAGGGTCAGCAACTCCCGGGCTAATGGGAGAGTCTAATGACTCTCTCAATCCATCTTAGATATTATTGTTGCCTTTTCCTTTAGTTTAAATATAGATTGTATTGAGTCAATCTATACAATATAGATTTGTATTGTGGTGTTAAAATGACACAGACTCCCTCTGTTGTCCAAAAGAAAATCCAAGACTATTCTATTGTTCATTGTTAGTTGGAGTAAGCAAGTAAAGAGAGTTTGTTGTTGCTCTAGGACTTGTATAATTCATTATATCAGCCAAATAAGAGACAAATTCTTGATGGTCCCCTCAAATTTTCCAAATCCTATTAATGGACAATGGACTTGATATCCTTAGAAGTCTGTTCCAGAAATTTCCATATATTTTCACATGAAAGGTATTTCTCCTTTGGATTTTTGTAACAAAATGTCTATTGATGGTTTAGGGAAATAATCCAGTTGTTAGTATATTAATTCGATGAATTAGCTTTAGATTTGAGTTAGCATTAAAGAACATTATCTCTACATGGGTAAATTTTTAAAAGCCAAGGAAAAGTTAAACAATTCCATTAAAATATCAAAAAGAACAAAATTTTTAGGAATAAATTTAACAGGAAAAGTATATTTTACACTGAAAACTATAAATATTGCTCAGAGAAATTAATGAACGTGTAAGTAGATAGATAAAGACTACAGGTCATGGATTAGAAGATTCAAAATTATGAAAATGGCAGTTCTCCCCCAAATTGCCCTAAAACTTTAATGTAATTGCTATCAAGATTCCAGAATTTGCTATTTTTTTTCAGAAAATAACAAATTGATTAAAAAATGTATATGGGAAGGTATAGGACCCAAAACAGCTAGAACAATATTGGAAGTTAAGAGCAAAATTAGAAGGCTTATATATCCCAATTTTAAAATTTACTACAAAGCTCCTAAATTAAGACAGTGTGGTATTGTCAAAAGGATAGGTGTTTAGACCAATGGGACAGAATTAAGATTCTGGAAATAAATCCATGCATTTATGGTTAACTGATTTGCCACCAAGACAATTCAATGAGGCAAGAAGAATGTTTTCAGCAAATGGTGCTGGGATATCTGGGTATCCACATGCAAAAGAATGAAGTGGAATACCTCCCTGGCATCATATGCAGAAATTAATTCAAAACGGGTTATAGACGTAATTATAGGAGTTAAAACTATAAAAATCTTAGAAGTAAATAACGAAATACTATTTGTGACCTCGGTAATGGTTTCTTAGATACAACGCCAACATCACAAGCAGCAAAAGAAAAAAAAACCCAATACATGGAATTACATTAAATATAAAAATATTGCACTTCAAATGACACTATCAAGAAAGAGAAAAGGCAACACACAGAACGGATGAAGATATTTACATTTTATATATCTCATAAGAAACTGGCATCTAGAATATACACAGAACTCATGGAACTCAATAATATAAAGATAAATAACCCAGCTTAAAAATAGGCAATGGGTTTGAAAAAACATTTATTCAAAGAAGACATAAATGGTGAATAATCCATGAAAATATGCTCAACATCAACAACTATTAGAGAAATATGAACTAAAAACACAATGAGATACCACTTCATACCTGCTAGAATGGTTATAATCAAAAAAGGTGAGTGTTGGTCATAATGGGAAAAATTGAAAACTGCATAGATTGATGATTGGAACATGAAATTATGCAGCAGTTTTGCAAAATGCTGCCTCAAACTGTTAAATATTCAAAGCTAAACATAGGTTTATCATATGACCTAGCAAATTCACTTGTAGGTATTTACCAAATTGAGTTGAAAACTTATGTCGGCACAAAATTCTGCACACAAATGTTTATTTGAATTTTATTCATAATTGCCCAAAATTGGATTCAAGCAAGATGCCTTTCCATAGCTGAATGGGTGAACAAACTGTGGTGCATCCATACAATGTAATTTTATTCTGCAATAAAAAGAAATGAATTATCAAGCTACGGAAAGATATGGAGGACCCTAAAATACATATTTGCAATGTAAAAGAAGCCAAACTGAAAAAGGCTACATAGTGTATGATTCCAATTATATTACTCTGTGGGAACAACAAAACTGTTGATCCAGTAAAGAGACCAGTAGAGTTATGGGTGTAGTGGAGGGATGAGTATGTGGAACACGGGGCATTTTTAGGGCAGTCAGACTACACTGTATTATACTGTAGTGGTCAATACATCGTATTACACATTTTTCAAAACCCATAGAACTGTAGGCACAGAGTGAACCCTAATGCAAACTGTGAGCTTTTGTTAAACAAACAAAATAAATTAAAATGTATTTCCACAAAACAAAAACAAAACTTGTATACCAGTGTTCATAGCAACATTACTCACACTAGCCAAATGTTGGAAACTACCCAAATTCCCATGAACTGATAAATTTATAAACAAACTGTGGTATATATTTCAATAAAATAGTATTCAGCAATAAAATAATATATTACTTTTATGTGACACAACATGGAAGAAACATGAAAACATTATGCTAAGTGAAAGAAACCAGTCACAAATAAGCTCATATTGTACGATTTCATTTATACGAAATGACCAGAATAGGCATCTCCATAGAGACAGAAAGTAGGTTAGTAGTTGCTTAGGTCTGGGGTGGGGTGGGGAATGACAGCTAAAGGGTATGGAGTTTATTTTAGGGGTGATGAAAGTGTTCTGACATTAAATTATGATAGCTTTACAACTTGGTGAATATACTAAAACCACTGAATTGCGCAATCAAAATGAATGGATTTTATATTTTAATTAAATCTCCATAAATGTATATAAAAGAAATGTTAAACCACTATTTTCATTCACCTACTCTTCTATTAAAGAAACAGCTTTTGAAAGCAGGAAGTTTAGATATTTTAAATAATACACATAAAATTAGTGAATTTTATTGCATGTAAATTATACTTCAATAAAGTTGTCAGAAACACGTTAGTTTTTTGCTGCATAAGACAAGTGGTAAAATTTAGTGATCTATAGATATTTTGTCTCCATAAGCATTTATTGCTACACTCCAAGGTTATTTATATCTCTTCTGCAGCAAATAAAGCAGTTTTCTTCATTTTTGTATTGTCCACAAGAAGGATTATTTTTGGTATGGTTGGAGAACCTTTGGTTTTATATGAAAAATTAATGGCATTAAATATTTGAGTTTTTAGGAAATTGTCCCACAGTAAAAGGAAATATCATGGGTACTTTCCTAAAATGAATTGTGGATAGGGGTTGGACGAATTCCTGTGGTCAGATTAAGTCATGGGCTTTAATTTTTTTCTTTTTTTAGCTTAAGGATTTTATTTGTTAGCAACTAAGCTTGTTAATGCTCTATAATGAAAATGTACAAAGAATAATGTTGCAGTTTTTGGTTAGATTTAATACACAGTCATTCATTAATAAGGAAATCTTCAAAAGTAAATATTCCAGAAATTTCTCAAAGCCATCTGATCAGAACTGTGACTATTACCTTACTGTGGAAGGTATCGGCATACATTTGAATTAAATTCAGAATTTTTCAAAATAAGCCCTAATTAACAAACTATTCTATATTAAACTAAAACAATTTTAATAGAACTTTCCTATCCAGAAACAATAATTAGTGAAACAAGGCATTTTGTAAAATGTGATCCTGAACGAGTCACAGTACAAAATAAACATATACTTACCTTCCACCTCCTCCAAACAGAGGCTATTTTCTGTTCCTCGGCCTTGGAAACAAAGTGAAGAACAGCCTGTAAGCAACCTCAGGCGGGGGTTGCCCAAACAAAGCCCAAGCAGTTGAACATGGACACTTCTTAGAAGAATTTGGGGAAATTTAACCAAAGGATCCAAATTCTGCCCAAGAGGCAGTGCCTTTAGGGCCTGGCACAGCCCGGTGCTCACCGCTGCTATGCTCTAGAACAAACCCTGGTGTTCCTGTTGTAGGGAAGATCCTTTCCCTGGAGAGGTTCAGGGTCCAGGGAGCTCTTTGATTGCATAAATGAGATGAGTGCAGGCTTCATGTGGATATTTCAGGCTTGGAGTCAAAGTATTTTTCTAACATGGCTAGCAGACTCCATAGGTCAAATGACCCATCTCTTACCCATTCCTTACCACACATTTGCAGACCTAGACCACAGATCTTCTCTCTATCATCATCATGACATCTAATGTCCACCCTAACTTACAATTCATATGTTATGTGCCTGGAAACAGTCCCTGTATTTAACAATAATACCTACACCTAAAACAATCCACCACATGACTTATACGGTCACAAAACATTAATGGTCTTCTGTAGACCAAGCAAATATTTTTAACCATAATTGTCATGCATCAAGTTCACAACCAGAATACCCAAGGTCAAAAAATTTGCACAATACAAATAACTTAAAATACACACACACACACACTCTCACACACACATCTTACAGAACTGTGCTTGGGGAAACGCCATTTGTTGAGTGCCACTGAAGGCATATTTTGCAAAACTGCTGCCCCAGGTGTCTTGTATGGAAAATCTACCACAGTAGGACACAGCTGTGTATTGGATGAGCAGGAAAGAAAGATACACTTGTGGCAACCAGAAAGTTCCAAGGTCTTTCAGGTTGTATGAAATGGACCTATAGAAACGGTTATATGTTCTCAGGATGCAAAGTGGGAGCTGAAATGTGATCTCAAACCAGTTGCAAAAAGTGTACAGCAGCCATCTCTCGAGGCCAGACCTGGTCCTCAGATATTCCAGAAACCTTCAGGACACTAACTCGTTGGCCTTGTCCCAGGCGGACGCATAATCTGATCACGTGTGAATTTCACCAAACAGTCATCTTGTTCTGCTAGTTCGGTATTGAGGATGTGCTCATACTCCTCCTGAATTTTATCTTCCTACTTTTTTAAGAGACGCTCCCTTTTGTTCCAGCTTGGCGGAAGGTAAAGGGGGGCTGGTGCTTCTCCATGGAGGAGGCGCCTGGAGAACGAGGTGCCGCGAGGGCTGAGGAGTGAGGAGGACGTTCCCAGCGTCAGCTTCACTCTGATTACCAACAACTTCTAAAAGTCTGCACCTTTTTGGTAACACTATATTCTCGTTTCATGTTCTGAAAAATTTGCTCCGGAGCTGACAGGCGTCTCTCGCTCCCGGGCGGGGTGGGCTGCTGCAGAGTCGGGGTGGGAGGTGTCTGCAGCGGCGGCAGCGGGGCCTCTGGGGGCCTGCGGCCCGGAGAGCGGCAGGACAGGTGCAACGCCGCCCGCAGCCTCGCGGCCGAGGGGCCAGGGACCCGAGCTCCCGCCCTCAGGGGGGTCCCCAAACCCAGCCGCGTGGTCTTTACTTAATCGTAGTTCTATCAACCTTGTCATGAATACTCCTCAATAGATATAGGTCTACTATCTCTTAAATGCCATTTTTAATAGAATATCTTTAATTAAAATTCATTTTAGTAGCACTAATTCCACATGTGGGCATTTACTGGGGATTTGCCTGGGTTGGAAAGCAGGACAAATGTGACAAGTTTTTTAATTGACCACATGAGCCAGAGTTTGTGGGAAGCTATCTTCTAGAGTTGCAGGGATGATTGACTGGGACAATAAGCTTTCAGTGTGATATTTTGTCAGATAGTCCCTTTTTTTTTAAAATTTCTCTCCCCTTTCCCACCCACCCCCCAGTTGTCTGCTCTGTGTCCATTCGCTGTGTGTTCTTCTGTGTCCACTTGCATTCTTGTCAGCGGCCCTAGGAATCTGTGCCTTTTTGTTGTGTCATCTTGCTGCAGCAGCTCTCCGTGTGTACGGCACCACTCCTGGGCAGGCTGCACTTTCTTTCAATAGGGGTGGCTCTCCGTTCCGGGTGCACTCTTGCGCGTGAGGCTCCTCTATGTGAGGGACACCCCTGGGTGGCACGGCACTCCCTGCTCACATCAGCACTGCGCATGGGCCAGCTGCACACGGGTCAGGAGGCCCTGGGTTTGAACCCTGGACCTCCCATGTGGTAGGTGGATGCCCTATCAGTTGAGGCAGATGTGCTTTCCAGATAGTCCCTTTTCAAAGTAAATTTCTACGTATTAAATTTACAATTTTGCCATTATAAGAAATGTATTTTCTTTTGATAATGGTTCCAAAAAAGCAGTTACATTTTGTTACTTAGTAATAGGATAGTTAGAAGTTCCAATAGTTTTAGTGATTTAGGTACTCTAAGGAATTTAATTTGAAGAATTGATGGTGAGAGAGCAGCATCCATAGGAATGAGGAAACTGTATTGTCCATTTATATTTGCAATCAAAGATGGTAAGTCTTTGGGTGCTAGTATTTCTCTTAGAGCATCTTCATTAGACAAATTTTGGACAGATGTCTTCCCGTTTCTAAAATGTATGATGAATCACTCTTTGGATGAATATTCTGCTTGCAATGTCTATAGGTATTTTTATTCAGAGGCTTACTAGTCCTTGATTGTTATAGAAGAGAGAGTTTTCTCTATTTTTTTGTTTTTTTTTTTTTGCTTTTATTTTACATTGGGGTTCAGATGTGTGTGTTTATTTCCAGTTTTTTTACTTTCTTGGACTTTTTATAAATATTCACAACATCCTGGTAAAACTAAGTTCACTGACAAAAAGAGTGGATACGGTTCTTTCGATTCACTGCTGAGTCTATCACAGAATATTGTTGGAAAATTTCTTGAATACTCTTCTTAATGTGTCTTGTTGACTAATTTTATTGTTTTTTTTTTTTAATCCAGTCTTAATGTAAAATCTTCTGTAATGGCCTTATTGTTGTACATTTATTCTTTTTTGCCCTCACAAGCCTGTTCTTAAATTTTATCACGCACTTTATCTTAGACACTTATTCTCCAGGGTTATTGGTTCTGTATCTACTAAATTAATTAATTGTTAGCCTTTAGGCAGTTTAAAATGTTTAATAATATCAGTATGGTACTCAACCAAGATTCATTTTTATCAGCTTCACTAGAAATTCTTTTAGTTCGTGTGACTGTTGGGGGCCATTAGGGTTTACTCGGTTGGTTGACCGAATCCTGGTCTCTACAATGCCTGCCTTCAATGATGTTTAGATACCAGCAACACTTACCTGGAATAACGTGGAAGAAGGAATTCTAGGGTATAGGAAAGAATGGAACATTGGGGAGGATTTAGCATTTGTGATCTGCAAACGAATCCTACAACTGTGTAATGTAAGTAAGGCATGGAGAAATACCATTCTTGACAATTTCTCTGGTTACAACCTTTATGAGACAGGTATGATTGTAGATAATGCTACCATTGACATGGGATTCCTAACCTGACTGGGGTGATGGGGTCCCAGAGTACACAAACCACATGGCAGCATGTAGCTGTCAAAGACAAGGTAAAAAAGTCTACCATAAAAAACCGTCAAAGACTTATCAATAATCAGCATGCCTTAGCCCACACACGTCTTTGGTGGTGGCTAATTGAGCACAGAGTCCTTAAGGAAAAAATATGGGCAGTGTTTGAGTTTGCCAGGGATGCTTTGACAAATACTGCACACTTGATTGGCTTAAACTATGTGAAT
Source organism: Dasypus novemcinctus (assembly GCF_030445035.2). Lineage (NCBI taxonomy): Eukaryota > Metazoa > Chordata > Mammalia > Cingulata > Dasypodidae > Dasypus > Dasypus novemcinctus. Next base: position 11,705,697 of record NC_080686.1, on the reverse strand, counting down.
TTATTGTCTCATAATTTTGAAGGCTAGAACCATAAAATCAAGATATTCACAAGACCATACTCTCTCCCCAAAGTCTGGTGTTCTGGTACTGGCTTGCTGTAGTCCTATCTTGGCTTGTATTTGCCTTTGTAACATTCTTGATCTCCTTTTGTGTTCTTCTCTAACTTCATGTTTTCTACTAGGTCTCCAGTAATACCAATTAAGGCTCATCTTGGTTCAGTTCAGTTAGGCCATACCAAAATGAGATCTCAGAAGTTCTTATTCACAAATTAGTTCACACCCTAAATGGTAGTATATCTTCAGTGGGCCCTGTTTATAAATGGGTTCACAATCATAGAAACACAGATTAAGATTAAGAACATGTCTTTTGTTAGGGTAGAGAATTCGATGTAGCACAGTTTGCTGTCTGGGCCCAATTAAGACATGTTCTTCTCACATGCAAAATACATTCACCCCAAACCAACATCCCAGAAGCCTTAAGTCATTTCGGTAACAACTTTAAGACAAAACCTTATCCAAACCAGTTACGGGTGTTGTCTGCCCAGGGACAAAATTTCTCTCCTCTGTGGACCTGTAAAATCCAGATAATAAGTTCTCTGCTTTAAAAATACAAGAGTAGGGCAGACACAGGATAGACATTCCCATACCAGAAAGGAGAAGGAAAGTGGGGGTCACAAAACCTAAACAAGTCAGAAAATCCACAGAGTCAACTCCAATAGATTTCAGCATCTGAGAGTCCTGTCTGGATTGATGCTTTGTCCTTTGGGTCACCCTTCCCAAGAATTAGGTCAGTGGCCAGGCTCTTCCTGAGTTCTGGGCTTATGCCCCACCCTCTCTGAGGACTGGAGTGGTAGTCATGCTTTGCCCCCAAAACTAGTATGTAGACCCCACTCTAATTATTTGGGTAGTAAACATACTTCCCCAATGCTGGGGCATTGGTCCCACCTTCTCTGAACATTGGGTGGTGTTTGAACTCTTCCTGAACATTCAGGCAAAGGCTTGCCCCTGCCAAGCACGGGGACAGAAAACACACCATATACAAAGGCAAGGAGCAAGAGCTCCTCTCTTTGGTCCAAGGAGATCTCTTTGGTACAGAACCCTGCTTCCGTGGTTCCACCCTTGAAGTCAGTTTTCCTTCACTTCATCCCAACTGTGTCCCTGTCAGTCCAGGCTGGCAGCACTTCTGCTCATACACATTCTCAAATGCCTTATCAGGTTTTCTTGCAGTTCAAAGGGGTCCAAGCCATCAGACAAAAGGATTTTCCAAGGATCCTTTTTGGATAAATGCATTTCCAATCCTGCCTTCATCGGAGATGGCTGAATGGATCAATAAGACATATGAGTAGTATACTTAGCAAAGGGAGGTTCGGCCAAATCCTCACGTGGGACCCCATTCTTGGGGAGCACCCTGGTGGAGCTGATTCTGGCCATAATCTCTGAGCACAGCATCTGGTTGGATTGACAGTTCTCCAAATTTTCAGATGCTGGTTCCTTTGTGCTGAACAGCTTAATTCTCATCTTATCTTTTTTCTCCCATTTTACTACAAGCAGTAATGAGAAACCAGGCCTTCTATATTTTGCTTGTAATTATTCTTAACTAAATATCCAAGTCTGTCACTTATACTTTCTGCCTTCTATGTGATATCAGAAAACAATTTTTCCAAGTTTTCTGTCACTTTATGACAAGGATCACCTTTCCTCCAATTTCCAATAACACATTCATCGTTTCCTTCTAAGGTCTCACCAGAATCACATTTAATGTTGATATATCGACCACTAGTGTCTTTAAGGCAATGTAGGCATTTTATATCAAGTACCTCAAAATGCTTCCAGCTTCTACCCATCACCCAATTCTTAAGCCACTTTCACAATTTTAGGTATTGGTATTAGCACCATAACATGCTTGCACACTTGTGCTATATGATCCACATAGAGAAACTTTTTGGAGCTTTTGGAGGCCCTTTTAATTGAGGAAAGAGGCCAACTGGTATCTACAGAATAGATCGTTCTATCCACTTAATTATTTGCTGAGGTCAACCTCAAATGAGCATTCATATGGAACACAAGCACCTTGATGTTTTTTGCCCACTAAGAGAGTTCTATCCACATACCTCTCCTTAAACCACTTAGTCACTGATTTTCCAATTGTGTTCCTTCCAAGTCACTGACCATCCAGCCAAACCATTGGCCAAAGTGTTTATGAACAAAGTGGCCATGATGGTAGGGATGAAGTTATGGATGGACTTTACAAGATGGATTTCCGTTTACCAAGGCTGACTTTATAACAGCCACTGCTGAATGCCCCATCTGCCAGAAGTAGAGATCAATACTAAATCCCCAATGTAACACAATTCCTTGAGGTTATCATCCTGTTATCTAGTGAAAGAGGCATCATTTTGCTTTTCTGTAGTAGATATTTACTGTTAATATAGATTTGTCTCTCCTTCATGCAATGCTTCTGCCAAAACTACTATCCGTGGAATTAAATTTCCTTATCCACTGTCATGGTATTGTTGCACAGCAATGCTTCTAATCAAGGAACCCACTTCATAGCAAATGAAGTGAAAGAATGGGCATATGCTCATGGAATTCACTGATACTACCATCCTCACCCTCTCCCTGAAAGCAGATGGACGGACTGAACAGTGGAATGCAGTTGAAGTCTCAATTATAGCACCACCTTGGTGGCGATATCTTGCAGGGCTGTGGCATTGTTATCCAGGAGGCTGTATATGCTCTAAATCAGCATCTATGATGCTGCTTCTCCCATAGCCACGATTCAGGGTGGAAAGGAAAGTGATACCCCCTCACTATTTCTCTTAGTTATCCACTAGCAAAATTGTTGTTACCTGTCCCAGTGACCTTATGCTTTGATAGTCTAAAGGTCTTAGTTCTGAAACAGGGAGTTCTGCCACCAGTAGACACAACTGTGATCACATTGAACTGGAAGTTAAGATTGTCACCTGGCCACTGTGGGCTCCTCATGCCTCTGAATCAACAGGAAAAGTAGGGAGTCATTGTACTAAATGGCTTTTTTGATCTTGATGACCAAGGTGAAAATAGATTGCTACTACAAAATGGAGGTAAGGAAAAGTATGCCTGGAATACAGGAGATCCCTTATAGTGTCTCTCAGTACCACAGTGCCTTGCAAGTAAAGTCAGTGGGAAGCTAAACAGCCCAATCTAGGCATGGCTACCAATGGCCCCAACCCTTCAGAAATGAAAGTTTGAGTTACCCCATTAAGCAAAGAACCCAAACCAGCTGATGAGCTATCTGAGGTTAAAAGCAGTGTGGAATGGGAAGTGAAAGATGGTAGTTATAAATACCAGCCATAGCCAACTGCAGAAATGAAAGACTGCCAATATTATGAGCATTTATTCCTTTTTGGCCATTTATTAGAGTAAGCATGCATTGGGAAAAAGAAACATCCATGTCTTTGCAGATTCCTAGAAACCAGTTCTAAATTGCTGCTAATTTCTGTGGACCCTGATGACAGTTTCCCACCAAAGTGGGGACTTAGGGTGGTTAGATTATAGGTAGGAACTCAACTCAGTTTGACTTATATTGGGCCCTGTTGACTATGGAATCACTCTGATTATCTCCCCACTTCTCAGGATATAATCGTCATAAACATATTTGGCAAGTGGAGAAAACTACGTTGGCTCTCTGACCTATGGGGTTAAAGCTTTTACAATAAGGATGGCTGTGTGGAAGCCGCTGGAATTTCATCTTTTTTCCAACATAGTTCTACAGAAGCAATTCTCATTGGAGCAAATCAACAATGTGCCTGGCTCTTGGGATTCAGCTGTACTTGCCTAATGGCTTTCACACCCATACTGATTTTACAATGACCAATAGCACCAGTTTACTTTTACTTGACTGGTCCAAAAGTCTTTCCTAGTTTTGCCTTTCAGAAGTAAGGGATTGTTATTGATGGGCTGTCTTCTGAAAGCATGGTTCCTGAAGTGAGTTTTTGTTGGTAAATTAATGGAATTACAATTGTTTCTGATTGCTAGATGTTATCCAGGCTACAAGACTCCACTGGAATGTGGGAACTCTTTTTTCTTAACCCTTAATTTTCAATACTTCCCACATGGTTGATGAATGTGATTCTCCTGCTTGGAATTGCAGGCACTCTCATTTCCCTGGTGTGGTGGTTGATCATCTTCATCTCCCTGTTAGCTGACCTGGGTAAGTCCAACAAACCAGAGAGTAGGAGTTACAACTCTGCTGAGGCTCAGGGCCTAGCTGGCACATGGGCATTTCAGAGATTCAAGTCTCCTGGTTATACACCAATCCCAGAACCAACCATAGGTTGAGTAAAACTGACAGAAGAGGCATATGTAGAAAGGTCACATCTGAGTCCAGCTCTATCACACTCAGGAACACAAATTCCAAAGTAGGGCCCACTGACAAGGCACTGAACTCCAGAGCCATGTGCCATGACCGTAGAACCTGGAGTTGCGTCTACTTTGGCTATCTCTGGGATCCTGCTGAAGCGTGTGTAAACATGACCCCTCTGATGACCTCCTGACTCCTTTTTGAAGACTCAGCCATATAAACTCATTTGTCTTTACATTTTCCCCCTTTTATTCAAGGCCTTTTTCTAGTTGCATCATCAGCTAGTGCTTGGTTGTAATCTCTCGGTTGCAGGGAATCTCATCCCTGGGAATCATGTCCCATGCTGGGGGAAGGTAATGCATTTACATGCTGAGTTTGGCTTAGAGTGTGGTCACATTCGAACAGCTTGGAGGCTCTCAGGAGGTAACTCTTAGGCGCACTGCAGCTCTAGGCATAGCTGAAATTTCAGGTAGACAGGTTCATAAGCATAGTCTGCAGTATTAAGGGTTCATCATTGGACCATCCTTCTTCACTGTGATGAAAGAGGTTGTTGATGTGGGAGAGGTAGGGGGGTGGGGGGCGGGGTATGTGGGAACCTCTTATATTTTTTAATGTATCATTTTTTGTGATCTATGTATCTTTAAAAAAAGGTAATTCAATAAAAAAATTAAAAATAAATAAAGTATACTACAAAGCTACATGGTCTAAACTGCATGGTATTGGCACACAGATAGACATACTGACCAATGGAACCAAATTGAGAGTTCTGATATAGATATTCACATCTATAGTCACATCTGATATTTAACAAGGCCACCAAACTCATTCAACTGGAAGAGAATGGCCTCTTCAACAAACGATGCTTGGAGAACTGGATATTCATATCCAAAAGAATGAGAGAGGAACACCATCTCACACCTTATACAAAAATTAGCTCAAGATGGTTCAAAGGTCTAAATAGAAGAGCCACAACCATAAAGACCTTGAAAGATAATATAGGGAAGCATCTACAAGATCTTTTATTAGGAAATAGTTTAAGGAACTTCACACCCAAAGCATGAGCAATGAAAAAAAAAATAGACAAATGGGACTTCCACAGCATTAAAAACTTTTGCACCTCAAAGTTGTCGGTCAAGAAAGTGAAAAGGCAGCCTACTCTATGAAGGAAAATATTTGGTAACCACATATCTGAAAGGAGCCTAATATCCAGCAGATGTAAATAAATCATACACCTCAAAAATAAAAAGAAAAATAATCCATTTTAAAAATGGTTTAGTCTCACTAAATTAGAGGTGGAGTGGGCATTACCATCCCTGAATCCTCTGAATTGGAGAATAAAATTTGGACTAGAGTGGACTTACTGGTATTCTACTATAGATTTATTGTAATTCTAACAATGGAATAAATTATATCATTGATGTGGAGGCAGTGGCCACTAGAGGTGATGGAGTCAGGGAGAAGGGAAAAGAGGTGTAACATGGGGACATTTTTGAGACTTGGAATTGTCCTCAATGACATTGCAATGGCAGACACATGCCATTATATATCCTGCCATAACCTACAGAATGGAGTGGGAGAGAGTGTAAACGACAATGTAAACTATTATCCATGCTGTGTGGCAATGCTCCAAAATGTGTTCATCAATTACAATGAGTATACCACACTAATGAAAGAAGTTGTTAATGTGCGGAAATGTGGGAGGTATGGGGTGTGTGACATATAAGAATCCTTTATATTTTTTAATGTATCGTTTTACATAATTTAAGTGTCTTTTAAAAATAAATAAAAAATATATTTTTAAAAAATTCTCAGTAGGATAAAATGTATTAACTCATCTAAAAACAAAGCAGAGGTTAGCAAATGGTAAGTTAGTTCTTTAAATTTTTACAATTTACTCATTTTACTTTACATTAACCATTTCCCACCCTATTAACTGATAAACAAGTATAAACTGGATGTACTTTGCCTCATAAGAAATAAGTGAGGTATATGTTTGAATAAATGTATGGCAGAATATTTAAGACACAGTTGAAAAAAAAGTCTCTGGTTCCAAAATAATTTATTAAATATAGGAAAAACAAATGCAATTACAAACTTTTTTCACCTGGACAAAACCTCAAACCATTCAATTCACCACCTCCATGTGGGCAAATTGATTCAATATATTTGAATACTCCATACTGTACTAATAATAACAGGGTTCCTCATCTGGCAATTTCCTGTCAGCTGGGAACTTGCTCTGATGTAGTCAGGGAGACCTGGAGACCTGGAGAAACACGTAGTTCACGTTGTAATTCCACCCCTGCTTTGCGGCAGAACAAAGAGACAGGATTGTATACTTTGTCACAGAATATGTTTATCAATCTTGAAGGTTTAAGATCTTTCCAAGTAGAGATTTTAAAATGACATACAAGGGTGTCCACGGTGGGCACAGATAGCTTGGCACTTAACTGGGTTATCCCCAGTCATTCAAGCACTGAGACAGTTGGGACAGGATAATCACGCCACACCAAGAGGTGTTACTTCCTGTGTGTACAAAGTTAAATGCATCATTATAAATATCAGATGGCCAGCTGACACTGCTAACCATCCTGTGAATCTGACTAGAAAGTAGATGGTTCCAGTCTCACTGCCAGGGGTGGTGCCCTCCCAGACAATCTAGACACAATTATATATGGTAAATGGTAACACATTGCTCCTCATGCATATTTATCTCCCTGAATTTGGAAGTTCTAATACATGAAGAGCTCTAATCTTAGCTTGACACCTTAAAATCTTGCCAATGTCTCATTTCCAAATCCATCATGCTCCTGTTATTTTCAGCCTCAGTCTACCAGCCTGTATGTCTGCGAGAGAATGTTTCAATTTCTGTGGACTTTTAGTACAACTTTTAGATTGGAGTTTGTCAGTTGCCTGATAGGCAATATAAAAATAAATGCAGATTTACTATATTTATATATTTATAATGTGAGTATGGTGGATAAGGGGCTAACATTTATTATGCACCAACACTTATGTGCCAGGCATCATGCATTAGACACACACACAGTATACTATATTCTGGTCACTATGGTACTATGAGGGTTAGAGTTATATAATTATAGGTGTTGTACGTTACATGTTATATCTAATAGGGATTATAGCTCAGATGTTATATCTAATAGGTGTTATAACTTAGGTGTTATATCTAATTTACAGATAATGGAACATCCTCAGAGTATTTGAATCACTATGCTAATGTCACTCTTTTAATAATCTTTACCATCAATATTTGAACCCATGTCTGCCTTGCACCAAAGATGTTAATATCATATCAATATTTATTGAGAGTTTACTATATATGCTTGTCAGAGTACTTTACCAGCATTTTTGTTTATATTTAACAACAGCCAAATGAGGAAGCTTTTATTATTATTACTTCCCTTTGACAAATGCAAGGTCTTAAGAAAGCTAAAGCAACTTGGCTAAGGCAAACACGGGATGAAACCCAGCTATCTAACTGATTTCAACAAAGACTTCCTATTTTACAGCATTGCCTATTCATGCTTTCCTGAGCTGAAGCTGTGCTAACTTATTTGTATTTGTGTGGGTTTGAGGGGAACATGTGTGAGAAATTCTTTCATAAGATACAGAAAATAGTTCATAAATAGTTCTAAAATACAGTAACAGACGTGTCATGGTATATTTAGAGTGGAATAAAAAAATTCTCTTCTGCACATACTGTGTTGAAAAAATGAATAAAACTGCAAAGAACATTACAAATAAAGGTTTATTTCTAAATCTTCAAGACTATCGTCTTGATGTAAATTTTATAATTATGTGGACTTTATCAACTGGTATCACTTCTGCTCCTAAACACATTTTACAAAAACCCCTAAAACATCTCAAAGTCTCACCACGTTATTTCCAGGTGGAGTGATTGCACATCCAGAAATAGCCCCAGATCTCCTAAAAGCTATCATGACTAGACTATGGTGCCCCAGCAGTGAGGCATCCCACTTTTAGTAGAGATTCATTTGTCACTGTGTGCGTGACTTGCCTAAAAGTAGACATCAAAAGACAATCCAGCCTCACAATCAGCTTTCCATATTAGTTGGGCAAAATGTCAAATAGTCTAAACATACGGAATGATTTACAGGAAAGCTGTGGTTAGAGAGAATTTGCACAAATAAGCATAAATAATGAATCAATACCTACAATTTTAAAATAAAAAAATACATAAATAAATGCATTTGTAATTTGTGTTTTTAGTTCTTTCAGTGATGCCCAACAAGATCAAGTATGATGACAAGGTATTCTAGAACTTCAAGGAAACAGTTTACAGAAGTTTGTTACTTTGGTTTGTTTCTATTTTATTGTTGAGGTAAAAGATATTCCTTAACAAAATTCCTAGGAGTACTAACTCAAAGTTGTAATATGCATATTTACAAAATTAAATACATATTTGTACCTTAAACAACATTGCCATTCCTAAATAAAAGAGTTTTGGAGTAAATAAAACAACTGGAGATTTACCAAACAACACTGGAAATCAAGGGGAGGGAAGAAGATCAATTTGCGAATGGAAGAAGATCAATTTGCGAATGGAAGTTACCAAGGATGCGGGACATCAGCATCTTTCTGCTGCATCAACAAATTTTATTCTTTTTGAAATCCCATTACAGTCACAAGTGTACTTTGGGAATGACACAAATTCCATTCTCTTACTATAAAAAATTAATAGTTATACCCCAATGTGAGATCTTTTTCCCTCTGACATAGTATCGCATAGATATAATCTCCCATAAAATATCAACCTTAGTTTACAACTGGCTGAGCAGCAGATGCTCTAATCCAAGTTCAGTTCTACTCTTACGCACATATGGAAGACTCTTAGAGAAAGTTCTAGGGTTTTACAGGCACAGTAAGCCAACTTTCTTAGGCCCATGATTTAACATAAATTTGCCAGTAGCTGAACATTGAGAATGAAAAGTAGACTCGTTATTGCCCAGGGTTTAATTAAGCCTGACTTGTGAGATGAGGGAATGTCGAGCCAGCCATTTCAAGTGAATGATGGTGAAGTTGATGGTTTCTCCTTGTGAAGTTTTTTACAAGACTGTAAAGTCACCATGCCAGGAGAGATGTTGTCTGCCTCCCAAACAAGATCTAGACTATATTTTCATACAAAACTCATTCAAAGCTATTGTTCTATAAAAAGTTCCCAAGTTGTGGGTTTATTTAGAGAATATTAGTTGCATCCCGCATCATAGTCCTCTCAAATATATAAATATAACCATTTCTTGACATCATAGTGATAGTAGGCTGTCTGTCTGTCTCTCTGGTGGGCCTCCACCTCCTTGCTTTTATTTTGCTAACTGGAAACAAATCACAGGAATGAAAATCTTCAGACATTTTACTTAAATAACATCTAATAGATTTGGGGAGCTATTTGAAGGTTAAGCTCTTTTAGTATTCTACAGATGAATGGTTCAAACAGGCTCACTTGAGATGTTAAAATGTTCATTACATGGTAAACACCGATAGCTGGACTCGTAAGGCAATGGCATTTTCTATGCTAACATAATGATCCATGTGATGAAGAGCTTGGTATTAGTTGTATTCCTAGGAGTACTAACTCAAAGTTGTAATATGCATATTTACAAAATTAAATACATATTTGTACCTTGAACAACATTGCCATTCCTAAATAAAAGAGTTTTGGAGTAAATAAAACAACTGGAGATTTACCAAACAACACTGGAAATCAAGGGGAGGGAAGAAGATCAATTTGCGAATGGGAGTTTGTGAATACAAGGACATGAATTTTGGGGGGATAAGAGATTTCAAAATGAGTCAGGAGGTGATTCCAGAGGTTACACTTATGCAAGTCTCAGATGGATCTCACTAACTGCCGCAGTAAACAGGCCCCAAACAGGGGTGCTCCGGAGGGCTCCAGAGACATCTCGACACTATAGACAGGGCGGACAACCGTGGAACCGGCACCCCACTGTGGGCCTTACCTTTGAATGTACATATAATAACCTATTTCCCCTATGTAACTGCATTAACCTCATTTATAATTTCCCTACACATGAATCTTTTACCCTTTTTATTTGAAGCTATAATTAGCATTGTACTCACTAAATTTATGTCCCAGAGACGTAAATCTTCAGTCTGTACCTGTGCTGGCTGAGCCCTGAATCTCAGCAGAGCTGCAGCCAACACCTACTCTCCAGTTCATTGAACTTATCCAGGACAACTAACAAAATGATGATGGACAACCAGCATTCCAAAAGGCAAAGAGTATCTACAACTGCAGGCAAAACAATTCCTTCCATCTGTCTCATAAGATCTAAGCCCCCTCTCAACTTGAAGTAGACTGGGCATCACATGCCCAAATCCTCAAGCTTGAGGAAGGAACAAATATAAGGGGAGAATGCAACCATGGACCAATATAGACATTATTATTCTATTAATGGAAAATCTTGTATCATTGATGTAAAGATAGTGGTTACAGAGGTTCTGAGGGAAGGAAAAGGGAAGAAGAGGTAGAACGTAGGGCATTTTGGGGACACTGGAATTATTCTGTATGCTATTGCAAAGATACATACAGAACGTAATACATTTTGTCAAAACCTATAACATTGCACGATGCAAAATGTAAACCATAATGTAAACTATAGACCACGGTTAGTAGCAATGCTTTCAATATGTGCTCATCAGTTGTAACAAATGTACCACACTAATGAAAGATGTGTTAGCTAGGGAAATTTGAGGGGGTGAGGATATGGTAAGCCCCTATATTTTCAATGTAATTCTTCTGTAATCTAAAATTTTCTTAACAATAAAGTTAAAAAAAATAAAAAGAGAGATGAATGGATTCTAAGTTTCATTAACCTAAAAAAGCAGTACTTGATGACTCAGAGCTGTGAACCACTTTTAAGGTAATGGATCGAGTGTCTGGACACATTCCTGAGGCTGGAACAGTGAACTCCACCAAATCCTTACTTCCTCCAGAATTGTTTATGCTTTTAGAGTTGTGCAAAACAGAAAACCACTTTGACTAATAAGTGTAAAAAGGGAATTCTTGGACCTATAGCATGCAGCTCATAGACCAATGTGAAGGCAATGAATAAATCTTTGAAAATAACAGAGAGCAGGGAAGCTCTGGGAAACTTCAAGGCAAAAAAACACAAAACAAAACAAAAAACACCTCAAGTCCAGGGTATCCCCAATGAATGGGATACTTTCTAAGCATTTTCTTATCCTTGGACCACTTGGATGAAAACAAGAAGTTCTGAGAGAAGGGTTAAGTGGCATGTCACCACTTGGCCAGAGGGAGCTGGTGAACTCTATATGGTCTTATCCGGGCTGCCCCTTTGTGAAGGGAAATCAGGCCTAGACATGGACTCTGGCAGCATCAGCCTGTGCCCTCCCACCGCCACAGCCAGGTCCAGGTGCCGCAGTTTCGTCTGTGCTGCCTCTTCCCTCTCAGCCCCTTCAGGGCACGAGTGCGTACCTGCCAGCCATGTGTGGCTCCAAGTATGCTGCACTATGCAGCAAGCTGATTGCCTTCTCATTTGGAGGTTTTCTCCTCCTCCTAATGAGCCTATGAAGAAAATTACTTTTATTTATGTCTTATTTTTGAGCAAAGAGACTTCTAAAAATTTTAACATCCACTTCAGTTGTTTTTATGATTTATTTTTAGAACTAAAATCACTCATACATGCACATACACACATAAACATACACTCACAGACTCTGGCATATACACACTCACACATACACATATGCACACACACACTCACATAGGCACACACATACCCATATTCTCACGAACTCACACTCACACACACTCATATATATTTGCTCACATACTCAGGCGCACTCATGTTCCACACACTCACACACAGGCACACACACACTCACACACTCACAAACATACTCACACACACACACACAGACCCATACCATGCTTTTCATTTTTTTTGTCTTGTTCACTGCTATATCCTTAGCACAAGACAGAGTTTGGCACACAGTAGAAATAAACATCTGTTGAATGAATGAATCGGTGTTTTTCTATGTAACACTAACTTGCTCATCTAAATCATTCCTACCCATTCTTTAAGGCTTGCTCAGGAATCACCACAGCCTAACCCACATACTCTCTTAGTGCACCTCTTCTCTATTTTTGTAGTCCTAGATTATTCTTTTACTACAATGGTTTCTATGTTATATTGAAATTTCTGTTCCCATGTCTTTCTGCCACCAAAGCATCATTTTTTTAAAGACAGAATCTTTGTATTTTTATCTTTCATGTCTAGTTCCTAAGAAAGAATCATATGCAGTTGTTAATTCTCATTCATCCAGGCTGCTTAGGTTTGAATCTTAATTTCGTCATTTGCTACTTGTCAAAATTGTCACTGGCTTGCCTGGGCCAGGTATTGTCCACAACCATGAGGTTTTGCAAATAGCAGGAGTGTAGGTAGAGGCTCAATATTTGCATCAGGAAGGCTAACGTAACAATAATAATAATTTAAAAACAACAACCTTGGTATGCAGGTTTGCTGAGTTCGGCAGGCAGACATGCAAAGAGAGTGAGGCAAGGGGAGTGCAATTGCAAGGAGGGAGATGCAAGACCTAGTTGGTCTGATGGGATCAGTCGTGATGCGGTAGTCGACAGACCAGGGACATGTCTCCAGGCTCTCCCAGGGAATCTGTGCTCTGGAAACAGTTGGGAAGGAGCCCTCAGCTTACTCAACTTAGTGAGGTCCACACACAAGCCTTTTTTTAAAAAAAACTTTAAACTTTTAAAATTTTTTTCATTTTTTTAAAAGAAGCTTTAAAGTCCATAAATTATACGTCAAAAATATAGGGGGATTCTAGCATACCCCATCCCTTCCCACTCCCACACTTTTCCCCATTAACATCTTTCATTAGTATGGTACTTTTGTTATAATTGATGAACACATATTGAAACATTGTCTTAACCATGGTTTACATTATAGTTTACACTTTGCACCATAAATTTTTATGGTTTTATTGCAATGTCATTGACATCTATTTTTCTCTCTCCCTCTCCTCAGAACCTCTAGTGACCACTGCCTTTGTATCAGTGTTACAAGATCTTCCACTGCTAGAATAATAGGTCTACTTGAGTCTATAGCTGCATTTCTCTTTTATGTTTCTTTATTCCTCCATCTTGAGGATTTTGGGATGGTGATGCTCACTCTGTTTCTGATTGAGAAGGGGCTTAGATCCCTTGGGGCAGATGAATGGAACTGTCTTCCTTGCCATTGTAGACACTCTCTTTTTCTTTGGAATGAGGTTGTCCATCATCATAATTTTGTTAGTTGTCTTGGGCATCTCTGATGAACTGGAGAGCAGGTGGTTGCAAAACTATTGAGATTCAGAGCTCAACTGGTAATATATAAACAGACCAACGATCTAAGTCTCTGGGACATACATTTAATAAGTATAGTGCTAATTATAAGTTCAAATAAAAGGGACAGAAGAGCCATGTGTAGGGAAATTATAAATGAATCTAACTCTTTTACATTGGGAAATGTATATTCCAAGGTAAGGCCCACTGACAAGGTGCTGAATTCCTGAGATTATCTGCCTTGCTTATAGTGTCTAGATGTCTCTAGAAGCCTAAGGAGAGTCAGCGACATCTTCCTGAGATGTATATAGGTGTAACTTCTGGAATGACCTTCTCACTCACTTTGAAATCTCTTAGCCATATACACTTCTTTGTATTTAATATTTCCCTCATGTTGTCAAGGTCTTTTTCCAAATGCTTTTCTAGGACACACCAGCCCTTCAAAGTGATGCAGTAACAGCTGGAAGTGGCAAAACAGGCACAAGAGAACAGAGGGGAAAAGAAGACTCCTGCCATGTTTCTATGGATCCTCAGCTAACAGGGTGCATTCCACAAGGAGAAATGCTCCAGGATTCTAGTTCAATTTTCAAAAAGCAGGCAATGAGCAGATTTGGAGTTGGGATTACACAAACTGATGACTGGCACAGTCCATTCAATTCTATATGTAGCCTTTACATATGCATGTAAACACCTGCACCACAGAACAAACAACAAAAACTCTCTTTTCACCTAAGAGGATACAGCCATCCTTTTTACATATGGAGACTTTCTTACTCTTTCCCATAATTAGGAGAAGTACAATCCCTGGAGTCATAGTATCTACCTGGTTGTATTAAATACTCCTCAAATTTAGGCACAATCCAATGCATGTACTATTACTTAAAGCAAAAATGGTAAAGTTAAGTTTGAACAACTTGGGAATGACTTTAAAAAGGGAAGAAGGAGGGAGGAGAAAAAAATAGGTTTGATCCTAAAAACAAGTATAGAAATATGACCACAAAAGAAATTATATAAAGCTACAAGAATCTCATTCCTAAAATTGGTCAATAGTCTATAGTTAATATAGCTAACATATACAGCTTCCTTCTTCAATTATACACTCTGCTATATATCTTGCTATCACCCAGAACCTCTGCTGGTCTTGGTTCTATACATGGTGGAGTTATCCAAGCCTTCATTCTGGAATGATAAGAATATTCAATAGCACTGTCTTGTTTTCAGCTACTGTAGTTTTACGTACATGTTCTTTATTAGGCATAGAAGTACTGAGAGGTAGCCCAGAGAATCCAGTGGGTTCCAGGTACACTTTTCCTATAGACTCTCATAATGAATTGAGCACAGACTTACATTGTGGGGTCTCACACCAGCCGTTAAATGCTTCCACCCAGAAATAACTCAGGCCATTTCTGCTTACTACTGATTGACCACAACTAATGATACAGCCCTGCCTAACAGCACAGCAGGTGGAGGTTATACTCTACCTGCACGCCTAGAAGGATGGGAGGATTTGGCAAGGGTGGGATCCAGAAGAATCTGCCAGAGCAGTCAAAGAACTCTAAGCAAAAGTATTACTATGGGATCACCAGTATTCATTGCCTCAGTTGCTTTCAATTACGGCTATTTTCTTTTCCCCATTAACTACATCTATGCTTACTGTTGGGGGGCATAGTATAATTTCTTATTAAAATACTAGTTTCCAGTTTTTTGCTGATTCTATTTCACTTATAATTGTGATTTATGCAACATTATCAGATTTTTTTCTTAGCAAACAAGTTGCAAATATGTCCATATTGGTATATATGAAGTTAAAGGTGGCATATAATGAGGAAATACCCAGTAATTTTATATCCATAGACTAGTATTACAAATGAGAAAGTAACAACTTTTCCATAGAAGGAATAATATAGAATGGAAGGAGCAGCATATAAGGGGATCAGGAAACTTTTTTTTTTTTTTTTTCATCTCAAGTCTCTGCTATTAACTATGTGAAATTAGGCAAGTTATTTTTAACCATTCTGTGTTTCAGTCTGTTTGGAAGAATAAGGTTGCTCAAAATATCTTAAAACCCAAACATCGACACTATAGATTATGGATCCTGTGTTAACAATTTATCTGAAAAAAATAATATTTCAATTAGTATCATGTTTGAAGAATTGTAAGAATCCTGAGCATGGCAGAACAATCAAACAGGAGACGTTTTCCATCTCTCACATAAAAAGAATTTGAAAGTAAGCAATTCAGGGCTGATGTGACAGTTTAAAAGCTCCATAAATGATATCAGAACTCAGTCCTTCATCAATTCCCCTAAACCAGTGGCTCTATTCCTTCGTGTTTCTTAATGTTTTAATTGCATCTTTATTAAAATGAGAAGAATGTTTGAAAGGGAAAGGGCAAGAAACAAGATGCAAAAATGTTTACCAGGTGGGCCTGTTCCTTTGTATCCATCAAACAATTGTTTTCCAGGTAGTTCCATACTAACAGAAATAATTAACATGGCAAACTCTAGCTGAAAAGTCTGATCCAAAGAAAATCTGTATTCAATTAATAAGTAAGAAAAGAAGCACGGGTATTGATTAGGCAATCAGAAGAGTCTGCCATGCATAATTATTAAGGTTACATTTTGCACTTCTATTCCAGAGATTTAAATAACGCCTCCCATTTTCTTTGAAAAAAAAATTATAAAAACAGTATTACTTAATTATAGTAACTAATTTTAGTTGGATTGAACCTTGTCCTTCATAAAGACATTTTCAATTCTTAATCTATATTCCAGTGGGTGTGAGTCCAATTGTAAATAAGAACTTTGAACATATTCTTAATTAAGGTATCATCATTTATGAATAAGTCTCCAAAGATTTTATTTAAATGAGATCAAATTGAATCAAGGTCGGTTTACTCCACATGCCTGGAATCATTTATAAGCAGAGGAAATTTGGAAACAACTATTCAGTAGAAGCCCTTAGTCAGAGGTCAGAAAATGATGTAGATCGCCACCTGATGGTGACGGAGTTGCAAGCCAAGAAACTGCAGGGATTGTGGTGAACCAGCACCTGAATGTGACAGAATCTGGGGGAAAGCTTAGCTTGTTGAGATGCTGATTTTAGACTTCTAGTCTGCAGAGTATGAGACAATAAATTCCCATTGTTCAAGCCAACCTACTGTTTCATCTACCTAGGCTGCTCAAAGCAAATACCACAAAACGGGTTGCGTTAAACAATGGGATTTTGTCCCCTCATAGTTTTTGTGGCTGAAAAATTTGTCCAAATCAAGGCATCATGAGGGCAATGCTTTCTTCCCAAAGACCGGCTGCCAGTGATCCTTGCCCCCTCTGTCACACTGCAAGGCAGATGGAGGCCTCTGCTGCTCTCTACTTTGTCTTCTGGTTTTTGTTGACTTCAGATTCTTGCTTCTCTGTCTCTTTGTCTGAATTTCATTCACTTATACAGGACTTCAGTAATAGGATTAGACCCATCCTCATTGAGGTGAGTCACGCCAAAATAGCCTCATCATAAAGTCCCTATTACAATGGGTTCTCACTCACAGGAATGAATTAACTTTAAGAACATGTTTTTCTGGGGTACATACAGTTCCAAACCATCACAGCAGCCTGACAACCTGACAAAAGACATTTGTCCCTATGAAATTAATACAGTCTAAAACAGAAACAATCTTTCATTCATACAAAAACTGTTTATTGAGTTTCTAGTATGACCCAGAAATTAATATAGGACTAAAGATAGTTTGATAAACAAATTGGACATGACACCTTAATGGAGCATATATTCATACCTCTGATATACAGTTTATTAACCTTTCCCAATGGGACCTCACAAGAGAATTGAATCCTAATATACCAAGACATTAGTTACAAAGAATGAATTAAATTTTTCCTTATCCATCTATAAGGTATCAGTTACATGTCATCTTTGAGAAAATTAGAAAATTGTCCCTCAAGAAATTTTGTGTGTTTAGATAAGTAACTTCAGCTGAAAGGGGCATAGAGTTAAAGAATCAATTTTAACTTAATGTCAGAGACAGCTGCTATGATGAAAAATATTATTTATCAAAAGTGATTTTAATTGTGATTGTCAGGAGAGGTGAAGCATCTGTAATTCTATATCCAGTAAAATGACTCTTCAAAAATGAAGATGAAACGATGTCATTCCCAGATAAACAAAAATTGGGATAAGGCTTTATTAACAGAGCTAAACTACAAGAAAGACCAAAGTAATTTCTTAAAACTGAAATGAAATGACATTAGTAAGTAACTATATCCACGTTGAGGTGAGGAGCCCCCGCTTCTCTAGGCAGGGGGCTCGGGGTGGGGAGGCGCAGGCGTGAGAGGACGCACAGTGACTCGAAGGACAACTGCGGAGCCGAGGCGGATGGCGCAGGTCTACTTTATTGAGGAAGTACAAGCAGTTTTATAGAGTATGAAGAGAGGGGATTGGTGGAGGGTGATTGGGTTCTGATAGGCTAGATTAGCTGTTGTTACCTTATAAGGGCATAGAAGCAGAACTCGTCTACTAGGCTGGTCAGTAGTTACTAGGGAGAGCTTAAATTTGAGAGGGCTGAGCTGGATAGCTCGCTGATAGGTGGAAGAGAGCAGGCATGTCTTTATGAGGTAGGAGGCCCTGAGATTGGCCCAGACGGAGGTGGTGTGAGGGGGCTTGCGTGAGTTTCCCCTGCGGGGAGGCGTAGGTGCATACCTCGTCCCGAGGGGCCAACCAAGGGAGGCGTATTTCGTGCCTCAGACCTCGGAGGCGGCCAGTTCTGAGAGCCAAACTTTTGCATGGTTGCCCTCAATTCCCCCTTTGTTTTCTTTTAAGGCTAGGGTGGAGATAGACAGAACTCGCTGGTTCTGCTTTAACGCGGTTAGGGAGGTAAAGACACGTCTGAACACTATGAGAAGAATAACAGCTATTAGGAAAAGGATACCATAGAAAATGAGATTGGCAGGGTTGAAAAATTGGGTGAACTTATTGAGTAGCTGACTGAGGAGGCTAATAGTAAATTCGGGGACAACGAGGTCATTAAAGGTTTCTATGTCATGCTGCAGAGAGAGGGTATAATTCCAAAAGGATTGGTTATAGGATTGGCAACACTGCCAAAGGCTATAAGTAAGAGAGCGTCTGGGGGGGGGGGAGTAAGAGAAACAGTGAGAGTTATCGATGTGGGTACGAAGGTGGGGTTGCATGGTAGCTGTAGAGAGCAGTTGCTTAGGATGGGTTGGGGGAAAACAAGGCTCTGCGGGGAAAGGAAAAGGAGTCCAGGAGGATGACGGACTGCCGCCCAGTCCTCCATGGCCTGGCCTGTAGAGGCGAGCGAGAGCATAGCAAGCAGCAGGGCAACGAGGTTAGGGGGCTTCGTTGGGCCGGTGGCTCTGGCTCTCCTATACAGGCGGATCAGGGCGGTGATGTCTGGAGCTTCATCCGACATGTTGAGGTGTTGTATCTGGTGTTGGAGAGCTCGCATCCGCTGGCGGTCCCTCCGGGACGGCTTCCATGGACCCTGACTGGGTCGGTTTGGTCTCTCCGGTTGCTGGGTGGACATTCCTTCCAGGGATCCAGATGGGCTGTGGGACGTTATCTGGAAAAATACAAGCAAACCCTCGTCCTTGGGTTAGAAGGGGGCTGGGTCCCTGCCAGTTGTTGGATTCTGGGTTCTTCCAATATACGAGGGGAAGAGGAGTAGATATTATAGAGGGCCCCCAATGCTTATGCATTGGCGAGAGGCCATTCTTGTCAAATGTCATCAAATTTAAGTGTATTAGGCATGAGGTTAATAGTTCATCTGGTGTAGCTTGGGGCTGTATACCCTTCTCTTTTTCAATGAGAACCTTTAAGCGATGGTGCGTATTTTCTACTATGGCTTGACCTTGTGGATTGTATGGGATGCCAAAATGGTGTGTGATGTTGTACGTTCTGATAAAATTTTGGAACTCTCTGCTAGTATAGGCAGGGCCATTGTCTGTTTTTAGGTCCCAAGGCACTCCCATGAACAGGATGGCTTGTCGCAGTGCCTTTATGCAGTGCCTAGCCTTTTCACTGACCAAGGCTGCCGCATAAGTTAAATGAGAATAAGTATCTTTGATGACATGTACATATTTTAGCCTAGCAAATGTTGGGATGTGGGTGACATCCATTTGCCAGCGTGCATTGGGCTTCAGGCCTCGGGGATTAACCCTTGAGGTTGTAGGGGTCCCAATGGTAAGAATGGTGCGCAGGTTTTGCAAAGGCGCACTAGGTGTTTGCATGTGTCTAAAGGTACGTCAGGGAGTAAGTGCTTTAAGGACGCAGCTGAAAAATGAAAGCACGCATGCAGATTTTTTGCCTGACTGATGGGATCAACAGTCAATTGTTGCATTAGGAGTGCTGAGACTAAAGAGTCAACCAAATGGTTTCCTTCTGCTATAGCTCCTGGAAGTGAGGTATGACTTCTAACATGGCTGATATACCAGGGGTGATGTCTATGCTCCAGGGCCTTTTGTAGGTCAACCAGGGCTGCATCTAGAGGTGAGTCTGTGGGGAAGAAGGTGCAGTGCGCTATGGTTTTACAAACCTGGCAGGCATACTGGCTGTCTGAAAATATGCTAAGTGGTTCCTGACTAAATGTTTGAAGGGTTGCTATGATTGCATGTAGCTCGCCCCTCTGGACTGAATTAGTTAACTTATAGGCCTGATATGAGGGTGTGCATTTGTTGGGTGTATATGCTACAAAGCCAAATCCACGTTTGGATACATCAGTGAATACTACTGTGGCATGAGGAATAGGCGCTCCAGAAGGGAACGCATGGTTTTGTTCCATTAACTTTATGCCTGTAAGGCCTTGCAACAACTTGCTTGAAGGGTAATGTGTGTCAAAGTCCCCAGAATACTGTTCCTTGAGCACTTGCATGCTATAGTTCTCCTGCAAGAGGGTGGTAGTTTGTTCTTTATTTAATGGCCATATAATTCGTGCAGGTTCTACATTGTACCTTTGCCTACACAAAGTGACAAGGTCTGATGCCAAGGATATAAAGGCCTGTATTAGTGGCAGGAGCTTTGGAATGTGAGATTTAGACAAATGCACCCAAAGAAGAGGCTCATTTTGCCATAACACTCCCGTTGGGGTGCCTAGGGTTTTGAGGACTAGAGCTAAGATTGGTTCCTCAGGGTTATATCTATTGATAACTGCTTTCGACAAAGCCTGGGACACCTTTTCTATGGCTTGTTTGGCAGCCGGGGTGATTTTAATCTTTTTATGAATTATATTGGAAGGGTGTCCAGGTGTTTTAAGCAGCTGGAAAAGGGGGTCAAGGTCTTGTGTAGTGATAGGGATGGAGGTTCTAATCCAATTGATATGCCCGCAAAGCTGTTGCAGCTCGGTAAGAGTGAGAGCTTCTGGAGTCTCGAGTTGGGGTGATATGGGGTTTATATGGGAGGTTATTCTGTGTCCAAGAAATGTGAATGGGGCTACCTTTTGTACCTTTTCTTCTTTGATGGTTAAGTTTATTTGTTGGAGGTTTAATTTTAATTGGTTTAGCCCTTCGATTAGCATTTCTTCTTCACTGTGAGCGATGAGGATGTCATCCATATAGTGGATGACATAATATGAGGATCTAAGAGGTTCAATGGCCTGATTGACATAATTTTGGCACATTGCTGGACTGTTTCTCATACCTTGCAGTAACACGGTCCATTGATATCTAACATTAGCCCCTTGATGATTGGGCAGTGGAACCGTGAAGGCGAACTTTTCGCGGTCATTAGGATGCAGTGGTATGGAGAAGAAACAGTCTTTGATGTCAATAATAAGTATGTGGTATTTTTTGGGAATAGTTGACGGGTGAGGTAGCCCCAGTTGCGGGGAACCCATTGGTTTTATATGCTTATTTATCTCGCGTAGGTCATGGAGGAATCAGTATGCCTGTTTGTCTTTTTTGTGTATGACAAAGACTGGGGAATTCCATGGGCTAACAGAGGGTTCTATGTGTTTCAGGTGTAGCTGCTCTTGTACTAATAACTTTAAAGCTTCCAATTTATGAGACGGGAGAGGCCATTGCTCAACCCAGATAGGTTCCTCTGTGTCCCATTGAAGAGGAACAGGTTGAGGCGGTAAATTACGAGCAATGGCGTTTAGAATTGGGGGTGCTCCGTAGACCCAGGGTGCTTGTGCTCGGTGGAGATGATAGCACCGCTTTGTTCGACGATATCACGGCCCCATAGAATAGTAGGGAGTTCTGGCACAATGAGAGGCTGAAATAGCCCTTTGTGTCCATCTTCGTCCTCCCATGGAATTAATTTCCTAGTCTTTTGGGAGGGCGCTTCCCCAGTGGCACCTTGTATGGGAGGACCCGGTATGGTTTCCCATAGGTGTTCATAACAAATGGGGAAACAGGAGACTTCAGCTCCGGAGTCAAGGGTGCCATGAAACCATTGCCCTCCACCTTTTCCTCCAACTTTTATGGCTAGAAGAGGTTTATTTTGGTGGATGGGGATGGACCACATTATGGCTTTGGTGGTTTGCGTGCGGGGGGGGACCCCTTGGTTGTGGGGCGGGAGGGGAACCCCTTGGTTGTGGGGCTGGGGCCTGCTCCCTTGGAAGTTTAAAGGCTTGCGCTCTTATTTGTGCGTGACCGGCAGTCTCTGGCCCAGTGATAGCCATGCCCGCACCTTGGGCAAGGAGTGGGAGGCCCTGGAGGCCGATGGTTAGAAGGGCGGGGTCCTTGGGGGCAGTCGCGGATGAAATGGCCCGTTTCCCCGCATTTAAAGCAGCCTCCGGTAAGGGAGAGGGCCTCGGCCAGGGATGAGGCCAAGGTGTTGGCGAGGTTCTGGGTGGAATGGTTTATGGAGGTGGCTAGGGTGGTGGCTAGGACTTGGGTGGTTTGATCTAAGTCTTTGCACGCCAATATCCATTCATGTATGTCTTTATCACGCACAGGCAAGATGGCCTGCTTGCAGGCCGAGTTTGCCCCTTCTAGGATAAGTTCCCTAGCGAGGGCTCGGTGGGCCTGATCATTTTCTACTTTTCGTTCACAGGCCTCTTGGACTCGCGAAATGAAGGCTGAGAAGTCCTCGTCCTTCCTTTGGGTAAGTTTAGCGAGACCATCAGTCTTATAATAGCCAAGCAGCTTTGAAAGGCTCGCAAGGCAACCAAACGGCATTGATCCCAAAAGGCGGCAGGCGCCCGGGCATATACCCCAGGGTTGGCAAAAGGCCCGGTGCCTAAGAAGGCCTCAGCCGGGAAGGGGATGCCGTTCTGCAGGTTGGTGGCTGCCTGGAGTTCGGCTTGGTTCTGGAAATGCACGCGCCAGTTGACAAATTGACCGGGAGTTAGGATGGTGTGGGCAACAGAGAGCCAATTGTAAGGGAGATTTAAGTGAAGAGAGTTGTCATCGAGGAGCTGTCTGGCGTATGGGCTGCCGAGACCGTCCTCTTTCACTGCCTCCCTGAGGCGTTTGACCTCTGCGCGTTCCTGGGGGTACCAAAGGAGGGGGCGCTGTGGAGTCTGTTGGATGTTGAGAAGGAAGAGCTGGGGGAAGCCGGCTGAAGGCTGAGTGGAGCCGCTCGGGGCGGGCAGAGGTAAAGGCTCCTGACAATCATTTGGAAGTGCGCAGCGGGAAATGATGGGGAATTACTATTTGGCTGCGACTCGAGACTGGTGGGGAACGGCCAAGGGGCAGACATGGGGGAGCCGGCGTGCGGGTATGGGTTGGTTAGTCCTAGGCAGGTGCTAGCCGCCAGGGCGAAGGGGGTGGTTGTGGAACGGCCCAGCCCTGTGGACAGGGAGGGTGGGGGAAGTTGGGGACTTCCTGTGCTGTGGCAGCAGGAAGTTCAGGGTAGAGTGACGTAGCCGCTGCGGAGGGAGGTGGCGCCTTCCCCGGGAGAGGAGATGGGGGGTGGCCGCTTGGGTCCTTGGGTGTGGCGAGCGGAGAAGAAAGCGGAAGTGCGCCATGTTTGGGCTTGGACGGGGAAGAAGGCAGAAATGCACCATCTTGATGCTTAAGCGGAGGTGCCGATGGCTCAAGATTTTGCACTTTAGGAGAGAGCGCCTGCGGCTGCACGGGCTCTAAGAGATTGTTAAGCTGGGACACGAGGGAGACGGAGTCGTCGTCCCTGTCGTCAGTGGGGTTGGCCTCCTCGCAGCTGTAAGCCGGGGCGGGAGGAGCGGCTCCTTGGAGGCAGGAGCGAATGGTGATGAGGGTAGGGATGAGGCCAGGAGGGAAACGCTTATTTTTGTGCTCCATGGCAGAGGTGACCCGATCTATGAGCACATGATAAGTGTCTGGGTCCCAGAGGTTGGCGGTGGTAAGCCAGGGGTTAAAGGGAAGAAGGAGGTCCCAGAAGGTCTGAAGCTGACGGGCTGAGACTTTACATCTGTGGCAGTCTAAGAGGGCGGCAAGGGCCCAAACCTGCGGGCTTTGCTGCCAGGAGAGTGAGCTCCCCATGCTAGCTAGGGGTGGTGCACCCGGAGGGGTCCTTACCTGCTCCTGGACAACGGCGAGCGGTCGAAGCCAGGCCCCACGGGGAGCCCCATGTTGGGCGCCCAATGAGGTGAGGAGCCCCCGCTTCTCTAGACAGGGCGCTCGGGGTGGGGAGGCGCAGGCGTGAGAGGACGCACAGTGACTCGAAGGACAACTGCGGAGCCGAGGCGGATGGCGCAGGTCTACTTTATTGAGGAAGTACAAGCAGTTTTATAGAGTATGAAGAGAGGGGATTGGTGGAGGGTGATTGGGTTCTGATAGGCTAGATTAGCTGTTGTTACCTTATAAGGGCATAGAAGCAGAACTCGTCTACTAGGCTGGTCAGTAGTTACTAGGGAGAGCTTAAATTTGAGAGGGCTGAGCTGGATAGCTCGCTGATAGGTGGAAGAGAGCAGGCATGTCTTTACGAGGTAGGAGGCCCTGAGATTGGCCCAGACGGAGGTGGTGTGAAGGGGCTTGCGTGAGTTTTCCCTGCGGGGAGGCGTAGGTGCATACCTCGTCCCGAGGGGCCAACCAAGGGAGGCGTATTTCGTGCCTCAGACCTCGGAGGCGGCCAGTTCTGAGAGCCAAACTTTTGCATGCTTGCCCTCACACGTGAAGATAGAAAGGACACTAGTAAAGGTATCTACATAGATAAATATGACATTACAAATGCTTTTTTTTGGTAACACTTTTCTTAGCTGATTTAAATTACAAATGCATAAGCAATAACTACAAATCTGTTGTTTTATACTGTATCAGTGTGTAATTTGTATAATGACAATAGTACAAAGGAAGGGGTAGGAGACAGGTATATTAGAGAAATGTGTTGCATATTATTGCAATTATGTTGGTATTAATCTGAACTAGATTGATTTCATCTTAGGAGTTAATTGTAATCCCCAAGATAAACCACTAAGAAAATAACCAAAATTATTTAGTAAAAGAAATAACAGGGAATTAAAATAGAACATTATAAACTACCTATTTAACACAAAAAGAGCAGTAATAATGAATTGAGGAAAATAAGGCATAAAAAATAGAATGCAAAACCTAACATGGATGGTATAACTCATAAATTATTAGTAATTACAAACCCTGCAAATCATTTAAACACTCCAATAAGAAGGCAGAGATTGACAGAATGGATTAAAAGACAAACCTGATGCATATACCCGCTATCTACAAGAGACATACTTTGATGCACAGATGCAAAAGCTTGAAAGTAAAAGGATGGATAAAGATTTATCCTGCATCAGTAACCAAAGGAGAGCTGAGGTGACTATGCTAATATCAAACAAAATATACTTTGAAAACAATTACTAACAGAGGCAAAGGTATGTATTTTACAGGACTAAAATGTCAAGAAGACTAAGCCAAACTCTACATGTAAATGCCCCCCCAGTGTGGGACATGACTACTGGGGATGAACCTCCCTGGTGCCAAGGGATTACTACCAAGTACCAGCCAATAATGTAATTAGAAAATGACCTTGAATAAAAGGGTCAACTCAGACCAGCAGAATATCTCAGCCTACATGAAATATCAGGTGTCAAAAAAGTTTTTTGACCTTGAATAAAAGGGGGAAATGGAAAGGACAAATGAGTTTATAGGGCTATGAGTCTCCAAAAAAGAGTCGGGAGATCATCAGAGGGGTCGCTCTTACACACGCCTCAGCCGGGTCCCAAAGGCAGCCAAAGTAGATACAAGCCCAGGTATTGGTTCTTCTGAGGACTACAGAGACCCACAGGTTCTATGGTCATGGCAGATGAAGTTCAGTGCCATGTCATTTGGCCCTATGTTGGAGTTTGTGTTCCTGAGTGTGATGGAGTTTTAACTCAGATGTGATCTTTGTTCACAAGCCTCTCTTGTTACTTTTACCGGACCTGTGGTTGGCCCTGGGGTTTGGTGTATGCTCAGGAGACCTACATCTTTGGACTGTCCATGTGATAGCCAGGCCCTGAGCCTCAACAGACCTGCAACTCCTACCCTCTGGTTTAATGAACTTATTCCAGCCAGCTAACAGGGAGGAGAAGAAGGCCAACCACCACACCAGGGAGCCAAGAGTGCTTACAACTGCAAGCAGTAGAATTGCATCCATCATCCATATGGAATCTAAGTTCCCTCTCAATATAGAGGTGGAGTGGACATAACCATCCCAGGGTCCCCAGGATGGAGGAATAGAGTATGGATAAGGGTGGACTTACTGATATTCTACTCTGGAACTATTGTGATTAGTGATGGAAGAAAATGTAGCATTAATGTGGAGAAAGTGGCCATAGTAGCTCTTGAGGGTAGGGAAAGAGAAGAAGAGATGTGATGTGGGGGTATTTTCAAGACTTGTAGTTGTCTTGGGTGGTACTGCAGGGACAGTTGCTGGACATTGTAGATCCTGCCATGGCCCACTGAGTGGACTGGGTGGGAGTGTAAACTACAGTGTAAACCACTATCCATGTGGTGTAGCAGTGCTCCAAAATGTATTCACCAAATGCAATGAATGTGTCACGATGATGAAAGAGGTTGTTGATGTGGGAGGAGTGGGGTGAGGGGGGTGGGTGGTATATGGGGACCTCATATTTTTTTAATGTAACATTAAATAAATAAATAAATAAAAATGTCAAGAAGATATAAAAATTGTAAACATACATGCACCTAACAGAGCCCCGAGATACATGAAGCAAAAACTGATGGAATTGGGAGAAATAGAAAAAAGAAAAAAACTTTAAAACTCCACTTTCTAGAATGGATAGAACAATTAGGTAGAACTAATAAGGAGATATATAACTTAGTTAGATCTGGTAGATATCTTTAGAACTTTCGACCCAAAAGAGAAGAAAATAAATTTTTCGAAGTGCACATGAGATATCTTCCAACCTGCTTTGTGTACATAAACATATTACAAAGAATGAAATCATGCAAAGCATACTTTCTAATCACAACAGAATTAAATTAGAAAACAATTACAGAAGAAAATTTCAGAAATTCACAAATATGTGGAAATTAAATAATAAGCTCCAAAAATAACAAAGGTAAAGAAGAAATTAACAATAAAATTATAATATATGAAAAAAGATGAGTGAAAATGAAAACCCAATATACCAAAACTAATGGCATGTAGCTAAGGGAGTGTTTAGAGGGACATTTTTAACTATAACAGCTATATTACAAAAGAAGAATCTTTCAAATCAAGAATTTAATCATCTAAGAAACTAAAAGGAAACAGAAAAAGAAAAGCAAAATAAGTAGAAAGAATTAAGAAAATAAAATTATAGTGGAAGCAAATGATAAAATAATAGAAAAATAACAGAGATAATCAATAAAACCAAAAGTTGGTTCTTTGTAAACATCAACAAAATTAACAAATCTTTGGAAGAATTGCCTAGAAAAATCAGAAAAGATTCAAATTATTAAATTAGGAATAAAAGAGGTTATGACTAAAAATACTAGGGTAATAAAAATGAATTATGATAGAATATTTTAAACTACTGCCTGCCGACACATTAGAAACTTAGAAGAAATTGGACAAATTTCTAGATAGAAAGAAATTATTAAAACTAAATTATTAAAACTAAGAAATAAAAATCTTATTAGATTGGAAACACTTGAATAGGTTATATTAATAGGTAAATAATTTGTCACAAAGGAAAATTCAGGCCCAGGTGGATTTTCTGGTGAATTTTACAAAATGTATAAAGAAGAATTAACACAAATATTTATGAATAATTTCAAGGAGCAGAAAAAGTGGATATACCTTCCTACTCAGTCCGTGTGGCCAGTATTACTTTGATACCAAAACCAGTCAAAGACATTACAAGAAAACTATTGACCCATATCCCATATGAACGTAAAACTGAAAAAGCCCCTACAAAACACTAGTAAACCACAAATAAAGGTTATTGCAAGTCGTTACTACCTTAATTTGCAAGAGCTACTGTAACAAAGAACCAAAAACTGTGCAGTTTAAAAAACTCTATGGTCTCACACTTAAAAAGGTGAGAAGTCTGAAATCAAGGTGTTAGCAGGGCATGCTTCCTGTGACGTCGGCAGAGAAGAATACGTTCCATGCTTCCCTCCTGGCTTCTGTTGGTGGCTTGCTGATAATCTGTGGTTTTCTTTGCCTAAATTGTCACAGAGTGTTCTCCCCCTATTTTTCTGTCTGTGTCCAACCTTCATCCTTATAAGGACAACAGTCGTGAAAGATTAAGGGCACAACCTACTCCAATATGACCTCATTCTAATTTGCCTAATTCTACTTGCAATAATCCTACTTCCAAATAAACTCACATTCTGAGATACTGGAGATAAGAACTTTAACATATCTGTTTATGAGACACAATTAAATCCATAAGAATGACTAATTGGGTTTTATCCCAGGAATGCAAGTTTGGCTTAGTATCTGGAAGTCAATCATTGAAATACACCATATTAACATAATAAATAACAAATAATCCATGATTTCATCAACAGACACTGAGAAAGCATTTGACAAAATCAATGCCCTCTCACCATAAAAATGCTCAACAAACTAGGAATAAAAGTAAACAAACCTCTTCAACCTTATAATGGCCTTATATGAAAAACCCACAGCTAACATTACACTTTATGGTGAAAGACTGAATGCATATCACTTAAGTTGAAGCAGAAGAAAAGAATTTCCACTCTCTTACCACAAACCTGTAGCAATTATAACAGTGTGTCACAGATCTAACGAAAAACATATAGTTTAATGGAAAAGAACTGCAGTCCAGAAATACACCTTCTGTTTATGGTCAGTTGATTTTTCAGCCAGGGTGCTAAGACAATCCAATGGAGAATGAATGGTCTCTAACAAATGATGCTGGAAAAGCTATGTATCTATATGCAAGAGAATGACATTGTACTTCCTATCTCACATCATATACAAAAATTAACTGAAAATGTATCAAAGATATAAATGTAAGACTTAAAACTAATAGATTCTTGAAGGAAACTTGAAAACAAAGGTATAAATCTTTCTGATTTTGGTTTAAGCAAAGATTTCCTAGACAAACACCGGAAGTCTGAACCATAAAAAATATTTAACTAAACTTAATCAAAATGAAAAACTTTTGTACTGCAAATCATAAGATGAAGAAAGTGGAAAGATGGCATGCAGAATGGAAGAAAATATTTACGAAACATATATGACAAGAGAAGGATATAAGTATAGAAAAACTCTTACAATTCATTAATAAAAACATATGACAAGATAATGATGTAAAAATATAGAAAATGCTCGTACAAATCATTAATAAAATGACAAGTAATACAATTAAGAAATTGGCCAAATTATCTGAATAAAATCTCCAAAGAAGATATACAAATGGATAATAATTCCACGACAGATGTTCAATATCATTAGTTATTACAGAAATTCAAATCAAAATCCCAATAAGATTCCATTTCAAATCCACTAGGATGACTATTATTAATAATTTTAGTGAGCATATGGAGAAATTAAAACCCTCATCTATTACTAGTATAAATTAAAATAGTACACATGCTTTGGGGAAAAAACTGATAGTTTCTGTAATGTTAAATATTTTTTAAAAAATAGAGTTGTGATATGACCCAGCAATTCTACTTCTAGGCACAAACACAAGAGAAAGTATTCGTAATAACCAAAAAAAGAAACAGCCCAAGTTTCCATCAACTTATAACTCGATAAACAAAATTTCTAGAAATCGAATAATATCTGGTCATAAAAAGGAATGAAGTACTAATACATGCTACAGCATGAATGAACCTTTCCAACATTATGCTAAATGAAAGAAGAGAGGCATAAAAAGCTGCATAATGTGTGATTCCATTTACTTGAACTGTTATGAGAGGCAAATCCATAGAGTCGAAAAGTAGATTAGTGATTGCAGGATCTGGGGGCAAATGGAACTGGATTTCTTTTTAGTGTAATAAAATGTTCTTGAACTAAATAGTAGTGATGGTCACACAATTTTGTCTATATAATAAAACCTACCATTTAAAAGGGTGAATTTTATGCTGTTTGAATTATATCTCAATAAGGCTAATGAAAGACTGCTTTTCTGGATGAGGAGAATCAGTGGATTTGATTTGGACGCTTCATGTTTTAATTTACCTATCAGACATAAAATTGCAGATATTAAAATGTGCATATAAAAGACATGGAAGCTGACATTCTGAAGATGCATCACTGACTGAAAGCAAGAATTTGCTTTGACTGCCTAAAGTTGGCTGCAGCATCCTAAGAAACGTGAACAATCAAGAAGCCCTATTGTATCCATTCTTCTTCATGTCACTTCCCTTTTTATAATGTTTTATTTTTTTACATTACTTTTTTATTTTTAAAGAAACTTTAAATTGCATAAATATTACATCAAAAATATAGGAGATTCCCATGTGACCCACCACCTACCCCTCCCACACTTTCCCACATTAACATCCTTCGTGAGTGTGGTACATTTATTAAAATTGATGAACCCCTAGGAAGCATTGCTACTAACTGTGGTCTCTAGTTTACATCATAATTTCCACTTTCTTTTCAGCCAAATACTTTTTCTGAAAATGACACAAAGGAAAGGGGAAAGATAGGGTAACCTACAACTCTTTTCTTTTCATCCTTCCTTACTTATCAGTAAATTAAAGGTAGAGAGTACTGATAGAATGAGTGTTTTTTAAGAAATAAAATTAAAACAAATGAGCTAGTTTTGTGTAGTGATGTAGTGTTTTCACTCTTCTGGTAAGAATAAAGTACATGTCCATATAGGAGCTAGAAAATATGACTCATGTAATTTCTATGATTCTGCATATGAGTTTAACAACTCATATACTTGCATTTAAAACTGACTTCAGATATTACAAAGACAAGTGATAAAGAAAAAATCATGCTGCTCATTTAAAATGTTAGTGCCTATTTAATTAGTACTTGGTTCAGCAGTGCACAAAAACACCACGGCAAGTCAAGAGAGAGGCTATGGAGAAAGGAATAAACTTTATATTTTAGGACCTTTAACAACAGCTTTTTCCCTTCTTTTTGAACAAGTGTTTTCACCTTTTCATTTTGCACCGGGTTCTGCAAACTATGAAGTCAGTCTTGGTGATAAAAAATATTCTGGTCCTCTGATACACACTGCACTCAAAACTGTCTTTTTGAGTGTGCCAATCAGCAGGGCAAAATGATGGGAGCACCTCATATCTTCTTTGTATCAATTGCTCTGACATTTTAGGGCCACAGTATCCATAGACAATCCATTAAACAAATGAGGGTGGCTGTGTTTCAATGAAACATTATTTACAGATGCTGAAATTCTATTAACATGTGCAATGAAAACTTATTCTATGTTAATTTTTTCAACCATTTAAAAATGTAATAATGATTCTTAGCTCAAGGTACATACAGAAGCAAATGGCAGGTAAGATATGAAGTCATGGCTACAGTTTGACAATCTCTGATAAATAGAGATAAATAATTAAATAATTAAAAATAAGATAAATAATTAAAAATAAGAGTATATGGCTCATGACCAACCCTGGGGCACTATAATATTAAGCAGTGTTTTACAGGAAGAGGAAACAGTTAAAGAGGAGAAGCAATCATGGCCAGAAAGGTAGAAAGAAAACTAAGATGGTGTGGTTTCTTGAACACCTAGACATCCCGGAATGGAAGGTGTGATCAACAGTATCCAGTGTTGCTAACCGTAGAGTAGTGAACGCTGTACTTGGGAAGATGAAACTCGTGGAGTGATCGTGCTGAACACAGTTACAGTGGATTGGTTTGGAATGTGCAGCAGTTTGATATTGTTTATGAATTCCAGAAAAAGATAATGGATTATGTTTGTGAACTGGTCTGTTCCTCTGGGCACATTAATTTGTATTGGATTAAGAAGCATCACTATTACTTGATTAAATAATGATTAAGGCTTTGATGGGGTCATATCAGTAGGACATTGAGTCAATGACAAGACAAGACAAGGCAGAAGACTTAGAGGGAGTTTTGATCCTGGAGCCCAGGTAAGTAATCACACAGAGAAGGCTCTAGTAGATACTGCAGAGGCCCTGGAAAGAGAGAGGAGCTGTTCACCTGAGAGTTTACAGCTGACCTTGTGGAGAGAGCAGAGCAGCTGAGCCCAGAGAGAAACAAGCTGTGGGAGAGAGACGAGACTTATCCCAGCCTACAACTGATATTGAAAGAAGCTGGGCCCATGGAGCCTTAAGAGGAAAAGGAAGTCTGAACACTGGCAGACATCGGCAGACATCTTCCTCCAACATGTGACAACAGACTTTGGTGAGGGAAGTAACTTACTCTTTATGGCCTTGTAACTGTAAGCTTCTACCCCAAATAATTACTCTTTATAAAAGCCAACAGATTTCTGGTATTTTGTATCAGCACCCCTTTGGATGACTAATACAGATGGGTAGCCAAGAAAGTAGATTTCAGAATTGAAGAAAGCATCTAAACGAAATGAATCATGAAATGTAGGCAACTCTTCTAAGACAGTCTTAGCATATATTACTATTATTTCTTTCAAGCAGAAGCACGCTGTTTGGAAGTAGCTCAGAATCATACCTAATCAAAAACCGAGTATCTTTTGCCAGAGATGCTTAACAACAGGACTTTATTGGCTCACATTTTGTGGCTATAAGAGGTCCAAAATCAAGACATTGGCAAGGCTTGCCTTCTCCCGGAATTCGTGCATTCTGTTGCTGGTAACCCATGGGGTTCCTTGGTTTGTCACTCATCTCATTTCTCAGAATACACAATTCTGGGTTCTTGAACAAGGCATTCAATGAAATGCTCACTTCCTTACCATTCTCTGGATAAAGGTCTTATAGAACATCATACTGGGTTATTTAAATAATT
Source organism: Dasypus novemcinctus (assembly GCF_030445035.2). Taxonomy (NCBI): domain Eukaryota; kingdom Metazoa; phylum Chordata; class Mammalia; order Cingulata; family Dasypodidae; genus Dasypus; species Dasypus novemcinctus. The sequence continues at coordinate 11,672,696 of NC_080686.1, read as the reverse complement.
CAAATGCAATGAAATCAAACATGGCACATTTAACTCAATGAGTCAGACTTCAGGAGTGAGCTATAATAAAGAGCCTGATTCTACTTTTGGATGCTTGAACGCTGACATCATTTAAGTCTCAAACCTCTCTCTTCCTCTTCTGCCTAACATCTGGAAAAACTCATAGGAAAGCCAAAGATTTTTATCTCTTGACCATGGGAGGAGATTCAAATGATAAAAGATGCTGCCCTTCTTAGGAAAACTTTCCTCAGTCCTCACCCTTAATCATAATCAAAATCCCAAGCCCGCTGCCTTACCCTGCTTTCTTAAACCACTTTCTATCTACTTTGGAGCTCTGCCTTGCTCTCCTCAAAGCCCTCACTATGTAAATGATATTTTTATACCCTCTTGGTGTATGTGGCATCATCAGTCTCAATTTTAAACAAAATTTTGGGTGTGGATCATCCATTCTATTCCTACAGGGTGAACACACAAAAAATGTTACATTTTTACATTGAAAAGAAATATATACTTCCAATATTAAGCGACTCAGATATCAGTGATTATGCTTTAGAATATTAAGTAAAAAGGTGCCTGAAGGAAATATGATGTTGAATACCAACAATCAGATTAAGGTTAAAAAATATGAATTTTACTTTTGCATGTGTATTTTCACCCCTAAAGATATAGAAAAAGATGCTCAAGCCATATTTAGAAAATCTACTTTAAAGACTAGAATGCAAAACAAACTCGACAGTTTATCTGAAATAGTTTAAAAATCACTCAAACAACAGAAAGGTGTGCCTGAATTACTTATTTGTTTTCTAAAATATTAATAATTGGTTTCACCGTGTTTCTTCCCCCACTGTGTTTCAGGTTTTAATATCATAAAACCATAACTCTTAGAAAACCTTTCTCTAAGCAACATAATCTATCTGATCCAATCTGCCTTGAAAAATGTAAGGTGCAATCACACTCATTTTTAAAAGGCAACAAAACCCATGAGGACATAGCAACTTTTCAGATTTAAATGGTCTGTGAGAAGCACAAAGGTATCTACAGCTCACATGGCTTGCTAAGGGCCTTTCTGTCATGCATACAGACTAATTTAAGTATGAACTGCCACAGAAACTGGAGCAGAACTAATTCAAAGGGAAATCTGTGATCAAAATCTCATAGAGTAAATAATGCAGCCAAAATAAAAATCATCCTAACTGTTATAACCAGAGCAATAAATATTTTTGAGCAACTTATATTGTGCTAGGCACTGCAGAAAACTTTTTACAGGATTAAACTATTTAATTCATAGCCCTGTGGTGGTTTGGAGCTGTATGCACCCCAGCAAAACAAGTTCTTAAGTTTAGTTCATTTCTATGAATGTGAACCCATTATAAATTTGATGAGGTTCGTTCAGTTAAAATGTGACACAGGGCAGGTCCTAATCCTATTACTGGAGTCTATAAGCAGAATGAAACTCATACAGATAGAGAAAGAATGCCACAGAAAGCAAGAAACCGAAGGTCAAGTAACCCAGAAGAGAAAGAAGTGGCCAGGAGCAGCTGCCATGTGCATTGCCATGTGACAGAAGAGCCCAGGACCAAGGATCAGCAGCACCCAGCTCTTTAACTCTGGTCTTCAGGAAGAAGGTGTTGCCTTGATGATGTCTTGATTTGAAATTTCTTTTAGCCTCAAAATTGAGCTCATAAATTCCCATTGTTTAAAACAAGCCTTTGTATGCCATCAGCTTGAGCAGCTAAGAAAACTAAAATACCACTCTAAAGACGTTATAATTATTTTCATTTTATAGGTAACTATGTAGAGGCTTACAAGTAAGTGGGGAAACCCTGGTTTGAGAAAAATTCATCCAGTATAGTTGAGCTTCATAAAAATATAATCATAAAATCTAAACATTATGCTTTTATCAATATTTTAGTGCTTAAGGCACTCAACTTTGTAAACATATGATTTTTACAAGGAGATATTTGGATAAAAATATTGTCAAATATTTACTATAGCCATTGTACTATATTTAGAGGGGTTGATGAAAGTACATGTACACACAAAAAAGTACATAAATCATAAGTGAGCTCACTGAACTTCACAACGTGAACGTATCTGTGTCTTCTAGCAACTGGAAAAAGTAAGAGTATTACCAGTTTCTCAGGGCAGTTCATCACTCCCTTCCACTCACGACTGAGACCACTATTGACATCCAAGTCCAAGCACTCTCCCAATTCTTCTTTGTCTGCATTTGAACTTTACATAAATGGAATCAGTCGGTATTATTTTAGTGTTTGGCTTCTTTCACTTAATTTTCAGTTTTTGAAACTCATCTATATTATTAATTTTTTTTTTTATAACTTTAGGTCTTTCATTCTCTCTTCTGCCTAGTATGAAGATATCACAATTCATTTCTCCATTGCCATGTTGACAGTCCTGTAGGTAGCTTTTCATTTGGGTCTATTACTAAAAGTGCTTCCACGAACATTCTTGTGCATGCATTTTGGTGGACATATTGATGTTTCCTTTCGGGATATAAATCTAAGAGTGGAGTGAGCACAGTTTAGCTTGATCACATCTTTTCAAACAGTTCCCAAATGGGGTTTAGTGATCTATCAATTTACATTTCCAAGCTCAAAGGCTCTATGTCCTTGCAAGTCCTTGCACACATACATGAGTGTTTTACATAAACTGGTTGGTATACAATGGCATGATGCAGTTTTAATTTGTAATTCTCTGATATTTATGAAATTGATCAGTATGTCCATTTGGATATTCTTTTTGGTGAAGTCCCTGATTAAGACTTGCCCATTTTCCTATTATGTTTTATGCCTTTCTCTTGTTAATTTGTAGTTTAGGAAACAAATACTTTGACATATTCTTACACATTCCATTCTATGGGTTACCCTTTCACACTCACAAGAGCTTCCTCATCTTAATATAGTCCAATAAATCTTGGTTTTGTTCCTTTTATGTTTGGTAATTTCTTAAGAAAACTTTGGCCAGTACCAGGTTATTAATGTTCTTTCAGGCTTTCATTTTAAAGGATTAATTAATTTATTCATTATTAGGTAATTTATTTGCATGTTTATTTGCTTTAACTTTTCACATTTAGATATGCAATCCATCTCAAACTGATTTTTATGTTTATGTGCATGGTATCCACATACATTTGTTCCATAAATACAATCAATTGACCCAGCACCCCTTATTGAAAATACCAGCTTTTTGTCCCTCCACTGCAGTGACATCTTCACCAGCTACCAAATGATTCCATTTAACTCTTTGTATATCTTTGAGCCATACAACACTGTGTTAATTACTGTTAAATAGCTGCATTAAAGGGCCATATATATTTTTCCTTATTTTCTTATTAAAGAACTTGTAGGTTAACACCAACATCATACGGAAAGTAAAGAATTCCCAGATAACCCTGCCTACTGTACAGTTTTTCCTATTATTAACATTTTGCATTTGTGTAGTAACTTTGGTACAATTGATGAGACAATATTATTATAATTGTACTATTAGCTATAGTCCATAGTTTACATTAGAGTTTACTCTTCTTGTTTGCACAATTGTATGGTTTTCTTTAAAACTTATTCTGGTAGCATATATACAACTTAATTTTTCCCCTTTTAACCATTTTCAAATATATAATTCAATGGTGTTAATTACATTCACAAAGTTGTGCTACCATCACCACCATCCATTACCAAAATTTTTCAATACTTAAACAGAAGCTTTCTACCAATTAACTATGAACTCCCCACTCCTTATCCCTACCAGGACCCTGGTAACCTATATTCTATTTGCTGACTCTATTAATTTGCATATTACTTCATGTAAGTGAGATCATGCAATGTTTGTCCTTTTGTGCCTGGTTGATTTCACTCAACGTGATGTCTTCAAAGTTTACACAAGCTGTAGCATGCATCAGAACTTCACTCCTTTTTATGGCTGAGTAACATTCCATTGTTTGTATATTTAACATGTTGTTTACCCATCCAAACATTGAAAGACACTTGGGTTGCTTCGATCTTTTGGCAATTGTCAATAATACCGCTGTGAACATCAGTGTACAGGTATCTGTTTGAGTCCCCGATTTCCATTATTTTGTTTATATAACTAGAAATGAGATTGCTGGGTCAAATGGTAATTCTATATGTAATTTTTTTGAAGAACTGCTAAACTGTTTTCCCTAGCAGCTGCACTACTTTACATTCTCATCAATTGTGAATGGATGTTCCTGTTTCTCTGTTTCTCTTTAATTTCCTGTCTTTTTGGTTTAAGTTCTTAAGTTTTGTTCTTTATAAGCTTGACTAATATGAACCTTTGCATTTTTACGTTAATGCAATTTTATGTATAGTCAAATTGTAAATTGTCAATTAAAAACTCTGGGGTTTTAAATGACATTGCATTGAATCTCTAAATTAATTCATGGAGAGTTACTTTGTTTTTATAGATAACTTTGGGTTTTCTATGTGCACAAATATGTTATCTAGAAACAAAACATCACTTCTCCTTTTTTCCATTACTCATATCTTTTATTTATTTTTCTTGAATTATGGTAATATCCAGGATCTTTTGTCACTTTTGAATGGCCATAGTGATAGTGTCCTTGTCGAGTCCCCAGTGTAAGTAAGCATGATTTCCATGTCACTAATAAATATTAGAAATTTAAAACCTGTTTCCTGATTTAGTAAACATATAATTTTAATTGCCTGAAATAAAGTAAAATAAGATTATGATAGAAGTATATGATGGTAATCATATGCCAATTCAAAGTTTTTATTCCATTTACTGATATAATATTTAAATGGTGTGCATTTATATGAAACTATATACTTTGAACATAAAGAGTTTTCCTAAGAACTGGAAACTGAAAAAAAATTTTATTTTCTTTGCAAATCTAAACTTTAAAATGACACATCTTGCCATTCAGTACTCAGCTTAAACATCTCTCACTTCTACAGAAGGAACTTCCCTTATCACAATCTTACTATAGTTATGTTAGATTAGTTTTTCATTTTTTATGTTTACTTGATTGTTTATACTTTCCAACCAGGAAGGAGAACTCTGCAAGAGGAGTGACCGTGTTGCTTTTGTTCATAGTGGAAATCCCCAATACAGTTGCAGTGCTGTCCCCAATACATTGCCTGACATTTGGTAGGTACTCCACAATTCGTTGTGAATGACTGAGCATAGATATAGGTAATTCATCTGGATATACACAAAGCTACTCTCAAGAGTGAGAATGACTCTTAGGCTTTCAAGATTCACCAGTAACCTGATCAAATTGTTACCGTATCCAATCAATTTTGTCTGAAGACACAGACCAATGTATCAGTCAGTGTTCTCCAGAGAAACAGATCCAACAGGATACACACACACACACACACACATTTTTAATAAGAAACTGACTCACATTGTTCATGTTGCTGGCTACTCTGAACTACATAAGGTGAGCTACGGGCTGGAAGTTCCAGCAAGAACTGATGTTGCAGTCACGAGGCAAAATTCTTCATATCTCTGGAACCCTCGATTCTTTCTGTTAAGACCACCACTGATTGGAAAAGCACGACTCGTATTATGGAGAGTTATCTCCTTTCCTTAGGTCAACCGAACCTAGGTGTTAATTCCATCTATGAAATACCTTCCGAGTAACAACTAGGCCAGTATTTGACCAAAAACTGGAAAACATAACCTAACCAAGTGTGCACAAAAAATTGACCATGACAGACCATATATATGGCTACAGAAATAAGAGCCAGAGAGAACAATATAGTCACTTCTTGTTCAGCAATATTAAGTGAAGATTTATCAAACATTTTTTTCAGCAAGAGGGATGGAAGTTTGAAGGTGAGCAAAGCTAGAAGAGCCCCCTCATGGGGCTATTAATCCTGAATCAAGGACCTTTATTAGTTTTCATTATTTTCCAAGGATATCCACAATGTTATCTCCTTATGCTGTGGTTGAATATTCAAAATGTCTTACCAAATCTTCTTTCCTAATTCTGCACTTCACTGATCAGGTTTTTTTATTATTAATTGGCTCTGCAAATATATGTTCTTACAATGTAACAATGGGCAAAATGGTAATATGTAGAGTCAGCTGCATTTCTATTGTGGGTCCCTGGCCCTGTTCTGGAGGGAGCAGAATAACCCCTAGCTGTATAATGGGATGCCTGTTGTGTTGGTGCCAATCTATAGATGACATCCTGATAGACTGAACGGGGAAAATAGTCTCTAGCTCACCATCCCAGAACTTTCCCTACCAGGAGAAACAGCATTTGGGCAGTTAAAGAAGTATAAGAAACAATTAAGTTGAAGTTACCTGAGACAAAGGATTATCTGCTCTAAGTCAGACAATAGAGCAAACGGAGGGGGAGAAATTCCATTTCATAGGGAGTAGAGAGGGAATTCAAATTCTTAAAGATGGGCATTCATAAGGCAATGAGCAAGCACAAGCCTAGGGTAAGAGGCAGTTTAAGTAAAGTCAGAGAGGACCCTCCATCTCATATTCATCTCAGGCTCATCTATATACGGAGGGTGTATATATATATATATATGTATATATGTATGTATATATATGTATATATATGTATATATATGTATATATATATACACCCTCCATATATATATATATACACACACACACACACCATGAAAAATATATATATATATATATACACACACACACACCATGAAAATAGGCACCAAAAATGGCTGGGGTAACAAAACTAATATCAGATAAAATAGACTTTAAGTCAAAGACAGTTAGAAAGAAGATACAAAACAATGGTCATAATACACTGATAAGGAGGTCTACTCAATAAGAAGATATAACAATTATAAATATATGTGCATCTAACAGTGGAACCAAAAATACATGAAGCTGATAATGACAGATTTGAAAGAGGAATTGATAGCATTATATTAATGGTAGGCAAATTCAATACACTACTTTCAATAATAGATAGAAGATCTAGAGAGAAGATCAATAAGAAAACAGAAGACTGGAATGATACTATAACCAACTAGACCTAATAGACATATGTACAACACTCACCCATCAACAACAAAATATATATTCTTCTTTATGGCACATAGGTTATTCTCCAAGATAGACTATATGTAGGTCAAAAGAAAGGTTACAATAAATTTAAAGATATTAAAATCATACAAAATACTTCTCTGACCAAAATGGAATGAAGTTAGAAATCAGTAACTGAGGGAGAACTATTAATAGAAAATTCACAAAGATGGGGAAATTAACTAATGCACATTTAAACAACCAATGGGTCAAAGAAGAAATTACAAGAGAAATAAGGACATATCATGAGGCGAATGAAAATGAAAGCACATACCAAAACTTATAGAATTCAGGAAAGGCAGTGGTGAGAAAGAAATTCATAGTTTTAAATGCTTTACTTTTAAAAAATGGGGAATTGTGGGAAGATGGTAGAGTGGGGATCTCCAGGACTCAGTTGGTCCACCAAAGCAATTACTTTATAGGCAGGCATGCCTGGATAACTCCCTTGACACTTTGGAGGTGAGAATCCTGTAGAGCATCCAGGGAAGAGCAGGAGGAAGAGGCTGATAATTTACAATAAAGAACAGTAAATTACTCTCTCGACATGGTGGCTACTGGTATCCATCCCCCACTGTAATGGCAGGCTGCCTTGGGGTCCAGCACCTGACTAGCTCACCTGTGAAAGAAAGAGACAAAAAAAATTCTATTCCCCAAGGACAGGGTAGCTGTGGTTGATCACTGGTCTTGGCTTTGATTAGAGAATTCAGACCACTGAGGGCAGGGCTCTGAGGGTGACCACTGTTTCAGCCTTCCCAGATGGAGGTGGGAACAACCATTACTTCAGCACTCCCTGGACAGTCAAATCAGTAGTGGAGATTTTAAGATGCTGACTTCCGAAGGGTGCAGTGTTTTGGAGGGCTGTACTTGCTGGCCAGGTCAGGATCGCTTAGCTTTGTGAAGCTATTGGAGAAGCTCTTAGTGAACATCCTGAACCCCTCCCCATGGCACTTTGGAGCTGGTCTGCACCCCTTTTGTGAGTAACTGGTCCTGTTTTGACTGTGAATGACTGACTTGGGAAAGTCCTCTCCAATGTGCTCTTTGCCCTTCAGGCAAAAGCAGCTTGAGACAGCAGAGTGTAAGAAACTATAGAGGCAGACAGCATGGGACAAAGGCATCAAGCACACAGGAGAGAGATCTGTTTTCTGGGACACAAGAGGGTCCACCCAAAATCCTGTAAACGTGGGAGTCCAGAACAACTAGCAAGCAAAATCCCAGGACGAGACAGAGGCCCTTAAAGACAGGAAAACCTCGCCCACTGCATTCACCTTGGGCAAACCTTCCTTGCACTAAGCTCAAGAAGATCCCTGTCTTATCACCAGCTGATCACCAAGTCAAAATACAGACATCTCAAGGAATAAATCACAGAGTTAACCTTTAAAAATATTAAAATGTACAGTGTACAACAAAGGAGTACAAGACAAACAAAGAAACAGGAAATGATGCCCCATCCAAAGAAAGATGGTGAAAATCCAGAAAACACCATCAAAAAGGATGAGAATGTGTCGGTACCAAACAAAGCCTTTAAAAATATCATAAAAATTTTCAAGGAGAGGATGCAAAATACGGAGAAAGACATAAAAGATATCAGGTAAACAATGAATGAACAAATGAGAGTCTTAGTAAAGAGATAAGAATTTTAAAAAGGAGCCCAACAGAACTACTGGAGTTGAAGACCACAATAACTGAAATGAAAAATGCCCAGGAGGGTATCAAAAGCAGGTTGGAGTTGCTGAACCTATACAACAGCCACGTTAGAAAACCAGCTGTAACAGGAAAGCTGAAGCCTTGCTACTCCCTTGTTTTGATTCAAGCAATTCCGTTCACCAGAAGTGTCCTCTTTGTAACTCTTGCATGTAAAAACCCTTTACGCTCTGGAGAGCCCACTCCACACACGTCCCCTTGATCCATTCATGGGGCGAAAGCTCTCCTGAAGTACACATCTGATGACCCTCCATCTAGGCGCCTCATCTCTGTCTTGGCATCGTTTCTCCCCTGGCCTTGTTTGACATCAGGGCAGTGGTAGAGTCTGATCCATCTTTGTCTTAGGCTGAGCTTTATACAGAATGGCAGACACAGGCATCAATTCTCTGAGAACACTCCTGTGCCTCCTGATAATCTGCAGTCTCACCGGCTAGTCTCCCACTCCTCCTGAAATTGGAGGTGAGATCTGGAGCTGCAGACAGATTTGGGGATGGGACGCAGCTGCCCAGTGCAGGTTACGGCGTGGCCCCTGGCGGGATATGTTTGCAGAAGTCTTGGGCAAGTGAGAGTGCAGTCCCTGATTGGCAGCTATGTTTTCCCTAAAAGGTTTAGAAACTACAGTAACAGTCAGAAACACGTGACACTCTCTGAGTTCCTCTTCTTCCTTTCCCTCCGCTCTGCTTTGCTGTGTTGAAGGGATTCCCCCTTGTGGTTAATGCTGTGGAATCATCTGTAAGGGCATTGCATAGCAGCTGGCAGTGAGGGGTGCCCTAAAGCACCTCACACACCGCTGTGATATTCCACAGCCATCCCTGTACTCCCAGATGCCGTTCTCATGACCTCTGGTAAATAAATACGCTCCTTGGCAGTTCACATAATCTACGAACCTTTAGAAAATGTGTTATACAGAATTGCCTGTAAAGTTAATCCAGACATTAATCCTTACTTTCTGACAGTGCATATGATAACATCTACCTAATTTGATTTTATACCTTCATGAGCAATTAAAATGTTATAAAACCCCTTTTTCTATTTTATGAAATGGTGTCTTGCTTTTACTATTAATATGATACATGTGTTCAGGAACCTCCCTTATATCTGTGTCCTTCCATTAGCTTAGGAGGAAAAAAAGACAATTATAGGAACACTTAAAATTATAGGTATGCATGCTTTATAAATATAGAGTACCGTTCGAAATGTTTGTTGTTTTGATATTATCATTGTATTGCTTAATGTATTAAAAAACAAAAATAAACCCTCTGATTCATTACCACAGTAATAATGACAATGGGAAGACAGTACTTTGAAGGTTGGTTTTATAGATACAGCTTTCAGGGAGACAGTCCCTGGCCAGTTGAGCCTTTGCAGGACCGCAGGATACAAAGGCTTCAAATCGCTTTGATTTCCTTGGATAACCAATGAGATGATTTTGAAATCAAATTCTTGCCTGGGGAGCTATCTCTGACCTTTCTTTTGTCCCCTTTCCATTCTGCAGAATGGCAGTTTTCTATTTTAGACTACGTTTGTGGCTTTGTTAAGTTCCTTAATTTTGTTTCCTCCTCAGTTTTCCAGTGTGGATACATGGTTTTCTTTCTCATTGAAAATGGTCAGGCACCAACACATACTGAACACAGATTTGGGCATCAATGAGGTGTCCTGAATTCCCAAAGGACACTTGGCAGAGAATTTGTACTGGGCACATCAGCCACCACCGCTTCAGTCAGAGTACAGACTGCAGGCATGGGAGTTTTTAGTCAAGTATGAAATAAGTGATTTTCACAACATATGGCATATTATTTAAGAAGCACAAATCATAATTCAGATAAGAAAATGCCATAAACACCATTTCCACACTGTAAAATTTCTAAATGAATTGGCACAGGATCATCAAGGCATAATATTTTTCTCCTGTGAAAGCCAAAACACTGTTTTTACCATGAGATCCGCCCCATACTCTTCAGTATTCTAGCATCTGAAATGAAGCATTTTTGGGAAAGTAAGAAGGGATGCCTACCAAATGGTCAAATCATATTAATGGAGGCAACAATACTAATATAGAAACCAGATTGTCAATTATGGCAGTTTGATATTTTTTATGAATTCCAAAAAAAGACAAAGATTATGTTTGTAAACTGGTCAGTTCTTCTAGGCATGATAGCCCTTTGATTATATTAGATTCAGCTCAGACATCTGATTGAATTGTGTTAAGATTAGGACTTTGATTCAATCACATCATTAGGGTACAACTCAGTGCTGAGTCTCAGGCCCCCTTGGTGAGCTTATAAATCAGACTATCACACAGAAGTAGATACACAGAGAAGAACACAGAAGAAGAGAGCTCATTAGACATGGCAGAGGCCCTGGGAAGAGAGATGAGCCTGATTGTCTACAACTGACCATGTGAGCAGCTGAGCCAAGAAAGAAATGAGCCCTGGGGAAAGAGACAAGCCCTATGCCAGCCTACAGCTGAGATTGGAAGAAGCTGGGGCCATGGAGCCTTAAGGAAAAGAAGGCTGAACCCTTGCACACATCATCTGCCATTTTACTTCAACACATGGCCAATGACTTTGGGTGAGAAAGTATCTCTTATGGTACATTGAATTGGATTCTTTATGGCCATGTGGCTGTAAGCTTCTACCCCAAATAAATACCCTTTATAAAAGTCAACAGAGTTCTAATACTTTGCATCAGCACCCCTTCTGGCTGACTAATACACTAATGTATTACTTGATCTTAGCAATGAGAAATCTCCTGGGTATATGAACTGATATCCCTGGTAAGCATGATGAGAATATTTTTTCTATATAGCCAAGCAATATGAGAAGACAGCCATTGCTAATTTGTCTCTAGTGGAAATAAAAAATATCAAAATTAAATTTTCCATGTTCTTGAAATCAGTTTTCAGGACAGCAAAGACAAATCAGATGTTTGATTTGGTTTGTAAAAAAAATAATACTTAATTTATTAAGCCATAGCTTTAAGAGCACAGTTTTTCTTAAATTTGTTTTGTTTATTAATCTTATTATTAGTCAAATAACCTAGCAAAGCTTAGCACATTAACTGGGGACTTTAGATTATTTACAAACTTAAAATGTTCTATAACCTATATTTTGAAAAATATATATTTAATTCCCTCTTTAATATATCAATTGTCTGATAAAATTCCCTAAAAATTGGACACATCTTAAAAATTAATCAAACACTTCACATTTTCTCACCCTGGTCTAGGAGGTTGCTGCCATTACCAACAGTCATTTCCAAAATATTTTTATCAACCAAACAGAAATTCTATACCAATTAATCAGTTCCCCATTCCCTACCCCCACCCTGGCACCTGAAACCAGTATTCTAGTTTTTCACTCTATGAATTTTCATATTCTAATTATTTTATATCAGTGAGATCACACAATAACTGTCTTTTTGTGTCTGGCTTCTTTCCTCAACATCATATTTTCAAGCTCCATCCCTGTTGTCCCATGTATCAAAACCTCTTTCCTTTCTATAGATGAATAATATTCCATTGTATGCACATAACATGTGTCACTGATCCTTTCATCTGTTGATAGACACTTGGGTTGCTTCCATCTTTTGACAATTGTAAAAATGATCTTACCAGCATCAGTATGCAAACATCTGTTCAAATGCCTACTTCAGTTCTTTTGGGTATATACCTGGAAGTGGGATTGTCTGATCATATGGGAATTCTATACTTTCTGAAGAACCAACGAACTGTCTTTCCCAGTAACTAAAACATTTTTTTTATTCCCACCAACAATAAATGAGTATTCCTATTTTTCCACATCCTCTCCAGCATTTGCAGTTATATATATTTTTAAACAGTGCCAATTCTAGTGAGTATAAAACAGTGACTCGTTTAAGTTTGATTTGCTTTTCCCTAATGACTAATGATGATAAATATCTTTTCAAGTGTTTTTTTATCATTTGATCATTTAACTTTTTTTTTTTGGGGGGGGAGGTTTATATGGATTCACTAGTTATTGTCCCTCTAGAACTTCTATTTCTTCTTGAGTTGGTACACATGGTTTGTGTGTTTCTAGGATTTTGTTCATTTCATCTTGATTATGTAATTGTTCGGCGAACAATTGTTCATAATATATTCTTATACTCCTTTTTCTTTCTGTGGAGATGGTAATAACATCCTATTTTGATTTCAGATTTTAGTTATTTGAATCCTCCCTCCTTTTTCTTTTCCAATGTAGTTAAATTTTTTTGGGTTATTTTGATCTTTTTAGAAAACTAACTTTTGTTTTCATTAATTCTCTTTTTTATGTCTATTTCATTTATCTTCACTCTAATCTTTACTATTTGCTTCATTCTGCTTGCTTTGAGTTTAATTTGCTCTTCTTTTTCTAGATCTTCCTTTTACTAAGTTGCTACTTTGAGAGCTTCTTTGTTTTTCATTTTTTCTTTATGAGATAAGTTATGGGTACAGAAAAATTTTGCACAAAATACAGGATTCCCATGCACCACCTCACAACAAATACCTTGCATTGGTGTGGAACATTTGTTACAAATGATAAATGCAAATTTTTATAATTGTACTATTAACTAAAGTCAATAGTTTGATTCAGGGCTCACTGTTCTTGTGTTGTAGTTCCATGGATTAAAAAAAATTATACCCTTACCATATATACAATCTAACATTTATCTTTTTAATCACATTCAGATATATATTTCAGTGCTGTTAATTGTGTTCACAACATTGTACTACCATCATCACCATCCATTACCTAAGCATTTCCATCTTTCTAAAGAGGAATCCTGTATATTACAAGCCTTAACTTTGCACTCCTTATCCCCAACATGTCCCCTGGTAATCTATATTCTAGATTCTGACTATATGAGTTTGCTTATTCTAATTGTTTCAAATTGGTGAGATGATACAATTTTTGTCCTTTTGTGTCTGGCTTATTTCTGTCAACATGATGTCTTCAAGGTTTACTCATGCTGTTGCATGTGTGGGACTTCATTCTTTTTTATGGATGAATAATATTCTAATATATATATATACCCCATTTTATTTATCCACTCATCAGGTGATGGACACCTGGGTGGTTTCCATCTTTTGGCTATTGTGAATAATGCTACTATAAACATTGGTTCAAATATCTGTTGGCTTCCCTGTTTTCAGTTCTTTTGGATATGTACCTCTTAGTCGGATTGCTGGTTCATATGGTAGTTCTATAGTACTGAGGAACTGCCAAACTATTCCACAGTGACTGCACTATTTTACATTGCCTCCAGCAATGATTGAGCATTCTTATTTCTCTGTATCTTCTCCAACACTTGTTATTTTCTTTTTATTTTTTAATAGCTGTCATTCTAATGGAGTAAAATGTAATCTCATTGAGGTTTTGATTTGCATTTCTCTGATGGCTAATGATGTTGAGCATCTTTCCATATGCTTTCTGGCCATTTGTGTATATTCTTTGGAGAGATATCTATTCCAGTCATTTGCCTATTTTGTAATGGGGCTGTTTGTTTTTTTGTTGCTAAGTTAAAGGATTTCTTTATTTGTGCTGGGTTTTGGTTATGTGGTTTCCATATATTTTCTTCCATTGGGTAGGTTGTCATTTTATTTTCATGATAAAGTCATTTGAAGTGCAAAAGTTTTTAATTTTGATTAAGTCTCATTTATATACATCTATATATATATTTTCTTTCTTTTGTTGCTTGTGCTTTGGGTGTAAAGTCAAAAAACCATTGGCTACCACAGGGTCCTGAAGATGCTTACCTATGTTTTCTTCTAGGAGTTTGAGAGTTCTGGCTCTTATATTTAGATCTTTGATCCACATTGGGAGGATTTTTGGATATAGTGTGAGGCAGAGGTGCCCCTTCTTTTTTTATGCAAATGGAGATCCAGTTTTCCTAGCACCATTTGTTGAAGATACTGTTCTTTCCCATTTGAATGGCCTTTGCCACCTTGTCAAGAATCAGTTGGCCATAAATGCAGGGGTTGATTTCTGAGCTCTCAATTTTTTCCTTTGGTCTGCATGTCTTACCTTGTGCCAGTTCATGCTGTTTTGATAACCACGGCTTTGTAATAATTTTTAAGATCAGGATGTGTGAGTCCTCCAACTTCATTCTTTTTTTTCAAAATGGTTTTAGCTCTTCATGGCCCCTTGCCTTTCCATATGAATTTGATGATTGGCTTTTCCACTTCTGCAAAGAAGGTTTTTACAATTTTCCTTGGGATTGCATTGAATCTATAAATTGCTTTAGGTAGTATTGGCATCTTAATGACTAAAATAGCAATATATTTTCTTCCGAGAGAATATAATGAACAAATATCAATTTTTGCTATATTTTTTCTCTCAAAATAAGTCAGGTTAATGGTAAAATAGTATAAATATAAGTCTGAGATAGTAGTTTCTGCATCACAGCCAGATTATATTTATTAATCTGATAACTTAATGATACATCATGAATGCAAAGATAGTATCTTTGAAATAAACAAAGTCTTACTATAAAGTATGATTTACCCATTGTTCCAGTTAAGACAAATGCTCATTTTCTGACCTCAATCACCCATATTCTGATTGATTCATCAACATGTGACCTTAACAACCAAATGGGGATGTCAGACAGTTGCACATAAAAGATGGATTTTGGGAATGAGATTTTGCCTGGAGTCAGCATTCCAATGTAAATCCTTGATACTGAATGAGACCTACAAGGGAATGGGTAGAGAACAAGAGGAGGTTTTGTTGTTGTTGCTGATGTTGTTTTGTTCTTTTTTCTTTTCCACTTTTACAGTTTTCATTTGCTAAAATATATTACTGTTTGGATTAAATAAGTTGCTTTTAGTTGTAGTAATTAGGGGAAATATAAAACAGATTGAACTCACCCCTTTAATGATTTTCTCCTATCACTTTCTTTATTATCAATTTCTCACTGGGGTGAATCTAGCAAGTTACCAATCTCCCAGTATAACACAACATTTTGGAGAGATTTAAATTTTGTAAAGAACCATAGCAGTTCCATGACCTTCTTACCTTGGATGAAAAGGGTTACTTGACAATACTTTAAAGAAAAATATATTTGCTGAACTATTTCTAGTAAATCACTCATTTGATTTAGTCTGATTGTCATGATTCTACATTTCCTCTAAAAGCTGAAATAGTGTAGAGGAAATGTTTGGAAGTTGACCTCACTGAACCATGGGCTATACAACCTTTGTCTCACCACATTGAGAAAGCACAGCTCATTGTAACTGTGGTGATTATAAGCTGGTAAACATAGTCTTGAATTTAACCCATTTCTGTGGGAGTAAGCTTATTGTGAGTAGGGCCTTTTGATGAGGTCACTTCAGTTAAGGTGTGGTCCCCCTTAATCAGGATGGGTCTTAAGTTTATTGCCAGAGCCCATTATAAATGGAATGAAACTCAGACAGAGAGAGAAAAAAGCCACAGGAAGCAAGATGCTGGAATTCAACCGAACCCAGAAGAAAATGGAGAAATGAGGAGAGGCCAAAATGTGCCTTGCCATGTGACAGAGCCAAGGATCATGAGCGGTTGTTCTTTGGAAAGAAATCATCACCTTGATGGTGCCTTCATTTGGACAATTTACAGGGCTCAAAAACATGAGCTAATAAATTCCCATGGTTTAACCTGACCCTTTTCCTGGTATTTTCTTTGAGGTGCCTAGGAAATTAAAACAATGGAACACATATATGACCCACTCTTTTATAAAAGCTGTTAAACAAAGCGGGAAAGAGTGAATCTTTACATAAGCATCACAAATCAGTTAATCACACCTTCCTAACTACTGTGTATCAATATGTAGAAAATAAGTAATTACCCATCTGGCAACAAAATATAAAATCTTGTTGATAAAAGTGCCCAAGTAATAATCTTATTGTGAGTACAGAATTGAATGAGGCTGATTCCAGATGTGAAAGTGTGTACATAGACCCAGAATATGTTATGACTTATGTTACTTTTCTTAAAACAAAAAC
Organism: Dasypus novemcinctus; assembly: GCF_030445035.2. NCBI lineage: Eukaryota > Metazoa > Chordata > Mammalia > Cingulata > Dasypodidae > Dasypus > Dasypus novemcinctus. The sequence continues at coordinate 11,655,943 of NC_080686.1, read as the reverse complement.
TTCTGACAAAATAGATAAGTTAAGGTCTCTAGATTTCAGGAGAATTTATTAAATACATTTGCATTATGCCATGTGAACTTTAAAGATTGAGTGGCTGTCCAATGGGAAGATCCAGATATTTAATATTTCCCTGATTTTATAGAAATTAATTATAAATAGTATATTCATTAGTAAAATAGATGGAAATATCAGAGATCTCATACTTTTACACTATTTAATAATGTTTCCAGGGTGGATAGCACTGATAAATGTATATTAAGTAAAAACACAGAGTGGAACAAACTCACTTTAATTATGATACTCAGGGCCTGCATTTTACCTCATTCATAGAATTTTCAGGACCAAATCAATTTTAGGAATGCACTTACAAATGGGGGATGATCTTAGATCTGACTTGGTCAGCAACAGATTGATTTATACCTTGAAAATGAGAACCTCACCTTATAAAACATGAGAAGACTCTGCAGGCAGAATCAGGCAACGATGAAAATAATGCCTTGCAGCTTTTGGTCTCATTTAATTTCAGGCTAAGTAGATAATATAACATTAAATAACAAGAAAACATGTCATTATCATAATACCTGCTTCTCATCTATTTTGCTGGAATCCATTTTTTATTAAAATTATGACATTTAAATAAGATAAGGTGGACCAGAAGTGGATATATGTGGAAATCAAAACCGATGGCTGAAAATAATATAAACTTATAATTTTAACTATGTTATTACTGCAATCATAATAATCTTCTAAACAACCACAAGAATACAAGCTGAAACTTATAGGTTAGTGAAAAACAAACAGCCTGTAGCCTTGGAGTTTAATTTGCATTCAATTGCTATCTTTAATGAAAACTAGCCTTCTAGAGGAGAGCATGGGATAAAATAGATATGTAATATATATTATAGTTAAATGAAAAATGATCATATTAGCAAGCATCTAGCAATTTTTTATTGATAGTGTATTTGAAAATCCAGAGTTTTCATTTTCAGTCTGCTTGTTTGCCCTGATATGCTTCAGTAGCTTGAGAATCAATATCGATGGGCACAGAAACCACTCTCAGCCACTGCACATAATGAGGTTAACAACATTCAATATCAAAGGTCCAAATGTTTCTTAATTACTGATTTGTGGTTTGAGCTTCTTTTTCAAAAAATGTTAAAAAGAAACCTTCTTTGGAATCCTATTAATATGGAAGAGATCCTCCTTAGAAAGTAATATATAAATCTAATTGTGTTATTCTTATTCTACCTCTGAGCTGCCAATTTAGAAATTTAAGTGACACAAGTCTTTACAATCTGGCAAGCCTTTGATCAAATCATGACACTGACTTTTCCTACCTGAGAGCTTTTAGACAAGTTCCTTTATCCTTCTTACCCACAATTTCCTCTCATTTAAAGTGAGAACACTCAAGTATCCTATAGGATTCCTGGGAAGAATAAAAATGGTGGGAAGAACTTGGCCCAGTGGTTAGGGCGTCCGTCTACCACATGGGAGGTCCGCGGTTCAAACCCTGGGCCTCCTTGACCCATGTACAGCTGGCCCATGCCGCAGTGCTGATGCGCAAGGAGTGCCGTGCCTCGCAGGGGTGTCCCCCGCGTAGGGGAGCCCCACACGCAAGGAGTGCGCCCCATAAGGAGAGCCGCCCAGAGTGAAAGTGCAGCTTAAGAATGGCACCACCCACACGGAGAGCTGACACAACAAGATGACACAACAAAAAGAAACACAGATTCCTGGGCTGCTGACAACAACAGAATCAGATAAAGAACACGCAGCAAATAGACACAGAGAACAGACAACCGGGGCGGGGTGGGGGGAGGGAGAAATAAATAAATAAAAATCTTAAAAAAAAAAAGAATAAAAATGGTATCTGGACCAGGGTAGACATTCCAAAAACTGTAGCAACTTTGCACAGGACCCTGTAGGACTATTTTAAAGTAACCACAAACATTGTGGAAAACATGGGATGTGTATATGTATGTGAACTCACATCTATGTTGGGTGACTGAAAATGAAGGGACTGGTTTCCTTAGAAACCTGAAAAACTGCAAAACCCAGGCAAAGAAAACTTTCCTAAGGAATATTAGTCAGCTGTTTAGAGAAGCTAAAGCTGTCAAATAGCCTACAAAGAAGTAATAGAAAGACATAATGGTCACCGGATAGCTAAGAAATGAGAATAGAACTGGATTATTTGTAGAGTGCTATAGACGCCTATTTACATTCTAAGGAAAATACACTTTTGTCCACATAAGATGATCTTGAGTAATACAAAGTAATGAAGGCAGAACTTTCTCAGGGAATTGTGCTAGTTTTCTATTGCTGTGTAACAAATTTCTGTATACTTAGCAGTGTTAAAAATACAAATTCAGGAAGCAGATGTTGCTCAAGTGAGAGAGCTTTGACTTACCACAAGGGAGGACCCTGGTTCAATCTCTGGGGCTTTCTGGTGAAAAAGAGGAAGAGAAAGCGTGCCTGTGCTACGAGCCAGTGCTCATGTAACAAGCCAAGTGCCCACACAGTAAGCTGAATGCCTGCGTTGTGAGCCACATGCCCGTGCAGCAAGCCGAGTGTCCACATGGTGAGCCAGTGCCTGCTCAACTGAGTCATGCAACAAGATGATGATGCAACAAAAAGAGCGACAAAGGGGAGAGTCACAGTGAAGCCTAGCAGAAATCAGGAACTGAGGTGGTGCAATTGACAGGGAACCTCTCTCCACATCAGAGGTCCCCAGGATTGAATCCCGGTGAACCCTAGAGGAGAAAAAATGAAAAGAGAAGTCGAAATAGAGAAATGGACACAGAAGATCACACAGTGAATGAACATAGACAGCAAAAAGAGCAGGATGGGGAGAGGGGAAAATAAATAAACAAACCTTAAAAAGTATATAAATTCATTACCTCACAGTTTCTTGGGTCAGGACTCAGGCCTGTTTTTATCAGTGTTTTCTCCTCAGGGTCTCACAAGGTTGAAATCAAGATGTTGACCAGCCATGTTATCATCTGAAAACTCAACTGGGGAAAGATCTACTTCCACTAATGCTTGGGTTGTGGGAAGAATTGAGTTCCTTGTTTTGAGGTTTCATCCTTAGCAACCACAAGCCATTCTAAATTCCTTAACATTTGGTCCACTCCATGGTCCTACCTTATTTCATGTCTTTCTAATTCAGGAAGGGGAAGGGGACTTGCCTGCTTAGGTTAGGCTCACCTTTTAGATGACCTTGCAGTACTGATTAGGAAGCTAATTATGGGAGGTATAGCCCATTCTATTAACAACCCTGCTCGCACTCAAAGGGAGGGAATTATGCAGGGTGCATTCACCAAGTGTCGGAATCTTGAGAACCTTCCTAGAATGGTGATTATCACAGGAAGAGCAGGAATAAGGAACGCTTCCATGGAAATAGAAAGTTCTCAGCAAGGGGAAACCTCCCTTCTTATCTTCAAGCATAAATTGGATACCCAGATTTATAGGCAAGAGTTAAAATGCCTAAAAGAAGAAAAAAATGTAAGAATGTGACATCTGAAAATAAGAACATGTGTCCTTTATTGGTTAATTTTGAAAAGCATTTTAAACCCCTATGCCATGTGAAATAAATGTACAGCCTTACTTCCACCTCCAAATGGGGATGCCTAATATCCACCACTAAGCCATTTAATTGCTGAAATATATTCTGTTGGCTTCCATTTTAAAACAATTGAATGTCTGCCAATTTTACCTTCAAATCTATCAATAATTTTTAAATGGGCTCCATTTAATCAAGTGTAGTCTTAGGTGTGTGAATTATATCAGGAGTAGCTTTATATTTCCATTTAAAATTATGATAATGGCATAATAGAAATTGAAATTAAAGGTAGGGTTGTAAGAATTGCTTCTCAAGGGCTATTCTTGGAAGGACAGCTGTGATCACATGATGGTGCTGTCTACACATTGCCCAGTAGCCTGGTAACTGCCCCACCATATGTGGAATATTGTCTGTAATTTTATGTTCTGACCTCTTCGTTTTTTACAAACAAGATATAAGCCTTAATTAATTGAAAAAATAAAATAGTCAAATTCTTAAAGGTGCTGTGTGCCTAAGCATGAGAGAGCCATCAGAGCTTAAAGGATTTGATCTGGGAAGTGAGGAAGAGTGTGTGCTCAGAAGTTCCACAATTCTACATTCTAATTGCAGTCGCCGTCTGCTAGATGTGTGACTTTCCACAAGTTCTCTGTGCTTCTAAGTCTGGATTTCCTCATCAGTAATTAAGAATGTTAGAGTATCTACCCTATGGGCTTTTAATGGAGATAAAGCATGTAAAACACATGGTAATCATTCAATAAATGTCAGCTCTTACTATTGCTTTCTGTTGTTATGAAGAAAAAAGGTTTTCTAAATCAATTTTAGATTTTTTAAAAATTTTGATTGGTTTTATTGATACATATTAATAAATCATACACTCTAGCCAACATGTATAATCAATGGTATTTGGTATAATGAAATATTTGTACATTCATCAAATCAATCGCCATTAGAGTAGTTTCATTTTTCCAATATTTATAGTAATAATAATAAAATACAAATAAATAACTGTACCTCTTAATATTCATTTCTCAATCTCCCTAAGCTTCCTCTGCAATACATAGCTATTATTTCTTTTCCATCTCTATAATTTATTTTGTACATTCACGTTTTTCGTTTCTTAAGTGTTTTTTCAATTTTATTGATACATATTAATAAAGCATAAATCCATCCAAAGATTAAATCAGTGATATTCAATGTAATTACATATTTGTGCATTCATCACCCTAGTCACTGCAATTCAAATTACTTGAAGCAATTCAAATGTGCCTCTAAAGTATTTTTAATCTCATCCATCATGTCTTTCATTCCCATAGTCTGCTATTTTTCTTTGCAGGATTTCAAATTGTTGTTTATGCTCTTCCAGTGTCTTAATATCCTTTATTTCTTTAGTCATATTTTCTTTAAATTCCTTTAAGTGATTTAGAAGAGTTGTTGGATTATCACTGATTATTTGTCTTAAATCCTCTGTTTCTTCAGGATATTTGGTTTGTTCTTTTGACTGGGCCATTTCTTCTGTTTCTTAGTATGGCTTTTAATTTTTTGCTAATTTTGATCCCCCAATGATACAATTTACGTGTGTATATACATATGTCTCTATGTTAATTTTGTCCCAGACATCATCTCAATACTCAAGGTCTATTTTTCTTCCATTATGATTTATTTATGTCTTTTAACTTTTATCTTATGTTTTATTTTGTATTTCTGCATGGTCTGTCAAATCCTGGTGAGTAAATTATTTCAACATCATCATTTATTTACAAAAAACATGCAAACAGCAACAAAAGCAAATAAAAGTGTATTAGTCACCCAACAGGGTGCTGATACAAAATACTAGAAATTCGGTGGTTTTTATAAAGGGTATTTATTTGGGGTAGGAGCTTACAGATACCAGGCTATAAACCATAAGTTACTTCCCTCACCAAAGTCTATTTTCACATGTTGTAGCAAGATGTCGATATCTGTGAGGGTTCAGGCTTCCTGGGTTCCTCTGGGCTCAGCTCCTTTGTTTTTTCCACAAGGTCACTTGTAGACTGTGAGACAAACAACTCTCTCTCTTTCTCCAGGGCTCCGGCTTAAGACTTCTGAATCAAACTCCAACATTAAGAACCCTCAACTCTCTTCTTTGCCATGCCTTTTATGAGTCCTTACCCACCAAGGGACAGGACTCAATGCCCTAATGATTTGGCCCAATCAAAGCCCCAATTATAACTCAATTACGCCCAGGTACAGACCAGATTACAAACATAACCCAAAATCTATTTTTGGAATCATGACCATATCAAACTGCTACACTCCACCCTCTGAATTCCAAAAAGACATTACAATGTTTGTAAAAACCTTAAATCAGTAGCAATGCAAGTACTAAATCATATCACAATCAATTTAAATAAATACAGTTTATCTTGGAGTAAAGTCCTGTCTGCTGTAGACCTCTGAAACTTACAAAACAATTTATCTGTTTCCAATGCACAAATGGACAGATGAATGACAAACATTTTCATTGCAATCAGGAGAAATTGGGAGGGAAACATGAGTCACGGGGTGTCTACAGTTCAGTAGACCTGCAGGGCATCCTCCATTTGATTTCAGTCTGAGAGTCATTCTTAAGATGATGGTTTCTTCTCCTTGGTGCCTCATGGGAACCCACCATTTCCACATGTTTGCCCAATGACCATTTTGTAGGTTCCACCCTCATCAAGCATCTGGGTGTTGATCAAGCTCCAGAACTCATGATCCAAGAGTGTTGAGGTGATTACCACACCTTACCCAATCTTTAGGTTTGAATCTTAACCCTCCTCATAAGTAATGTGAAGACAATATTCCCCCTAACCTTTGGCATACAGGCTCAACACTCTCAGAGCAATGAGTTGACCACCTGGCCTTCTCTAACTTTTGACATACAGGCTCAACACTCTCAGAGCAACGGGTTGACCACCTGGCCTTCCTTAATCCATGGGGGACAGGTCCATCCCTCTCAGACCTGTGGGGTGCTGACCTTAACCATCCTAATCCTTGGGGAATGTGCTCCACCCTCTCTGTACCCTGGGGTGGCAAAACTCTCCCAGAACATCAGGTGGGAACATCCACCACCCTCTTCAAAGGCTGGTGTAAACTCACCCTCTCTGTAAACATGGGTGGAGTTCCTCTCTTGGCCCAAGGCAATGTCTTAATTCCAGATCTCAGCTTCCATGGCTTTCCTCTTGAAGTAATCTCCCCTTCAATCTCTCCTTTCCAAGTCCCTTTTATTCCAGGCTGACAGTGGTTTTGTTCATACAGCTCTCAGAAACCTTGTTGGTTTAGCATGCAAGAACAGCAGGGTTCCAAGCTGTCAGACAGTAAGACTTTCCACAAGTCTTTCCTAGAAAACTGCATCTTCGATCCTGATTTACAGATTCCAAGTTTAGTTAAGCCCTCCAATGGGGTACTTTTATCTGGGAGCTTGACTTCCAGAGGCTTGGAATTTCCAGAATCAGTTTCTGTTTTCTTTGTACCCGACAGTTCAGTCCTCAGCATATCTCTCTCATCTAGCATTTTGCTATAGCCTGCAAGCAGAAGCCAAGCCACATTCTCCAGGTTTCCTTTGGAAATTTCTTCAGCTAAATGCCCAGGCTCGCCATTTTCAAATTCTGCCTTTCATAAAACACCAGGAGTTAATCTTGCTGAGTTCTCTGCAACTTTAAAACATGGATCACCTTCCTTCCCTTTTCCAATGATAGTTTCATCATTTACTTCTAAGGCATCATAAAAGGTCTCTTTAGCATCCATATTGTTATCAAAAGTCTCTCCAAAGTGATCTAGGCCTTTTCCACCAAGCACTTCACAATTCCTCCAAAAAATATCCCTTACCCATTTATAAAACTGTTCCAGCATTTTGGTAATTGTCAAAGCACTACCCCACTCCTTGGTATCAAATTCTGTATTAGTCAGCCAAAAGGGTGCTGATGCAAAATACCAGGAAATTGGTTGGTTTTTATGAAAGGTATTTATTTAGGGTAGGAGCTTACAAATACCAGGGCCATAAAGTATAATTTACTTCCCTCACCAGAGTCTATTTTCACATGCTGGAGAAAAATGGCTGTGAGAGTTCAGGCTTCCTGGGTTCCTCTGGGCTCAGCTCCTTTGTTTTCCCACAAGGTCAGCTGTAGACTATGAGACTCTCTAGGCGTTGCCTTTCTCCACAAGGTCAGCTGCAGACTATCAGAGAGACAGCTCTGTTTCTTTCCCTGAGGCTCCAGCTTAAGACGTCAGAATCAAACTTCAACATCAAAATTCCAACATTAAGAAGACTAACCTCTGACCTTTGCCATGCCTTTTTTTCTCTGAATCCCCACTCACCAAGTGGCAACAACTCAATGCCCTAATAATGTGGCCCAATCAAAGCCCTAATCATAACTGAATCACACCCAAGTACAGACCAGATTTACAAACATAATCCAATATCTATTTTTGGAATTCATAACCATATCAAACTGCTAGAAAAGCAAGTAAAAAAATAAAATAACCATTAATTTTCACTTCAAAATGCCTATAATAATTTATATTTTCAAATGACCAGAAATTAAAACGAACTGAAAATATGCTGCATTGTATGATTACAGCTCTTCTGGATGCAAATGAAAGTACTACAACCAGGAAAGTGGCTGTGGCTCAATCAATTGGGCTCCCATCTACCATATGGGTGGCCCCGGGTTTGTGTTTTGGGGTATCCTTGTGAAAGGTGGCTCATCTGCACACTGCGGAGATCTGATGGCCTGCAAGTGTCACAGAGTGCCACCCAGCCAGCAAGCACCGCGTAGAGCTGACTCAGCAACAAAAGAGGAGACAAGTAAAAACACAGAAGAGCATGCAGTGAATGGACACAGTGAGCCAACAACAAGCAAGCTGCAAGGGGGGAGGGAAATAAATAAATAAATACAGACATGGAAGAATGCACAGCAAATGGACACAGAGAGCAGACAGCAAACAAGATGCAAGGGGGAGGGGAATTAAAAAAAATACTACAACGTAAAATAAGTTTAAAATGTGCTATATTTTTACTGCCTCATATATCTGGAACATTTCAGGGGTGGCCTTGGATTCAAACAAAGTGTATTCCAATGTCTTAAAAATGTTACAACGTATATGTGTATGTACAAGAAAGAGAGAGATTGATTTTTTACTCTATAAAGAGTTTAATCCTCCTATTTGCTAGAGTAAATATTGAAGTCCTACATTCACTCAAAAAATTCCTATTTATTGCTAATAAAGATTCTTTTTTTTATAAACACTGATATCAATTTAGAAAAAGACTCCAATTTATCTGTGTTACTACCACTGGGGAGCCAGGCACTCAAGTGGGGAAGGAGGAATTTGGGTGCAAAGGTTAACTAGGCTGGTTCACCTGCCTACTCCTGCAGAAGAGGGATAATATGTATTGGGAGGGGGGCTTGGGAAAGTGTGAGGGGCCAGCTAGAAGGGGGAAGTAGCAGTTAACCAAAGGAGATAGGGGCACTGTGTACAGAAACAAAAAGAGATATTCAAATTCAGAATATAAAATTCCTGATATCCTAGAGGATGAGTAGAGGACATACTGAAGGATTAAATGAGAAAAGTATGCAACAGATAACTAAATTTAAACCAAGTAAACAGACAAGTTGATGCAAATACACACACTTAGAGACTTAGGCATCTTATTTATTATTCGTTTGTCCTTGGGTTCTCCTTGTCTAATTACAAAATCTAGTTTCAGTATTTTCTCAAACCTCCTGCCTGGGTTAGCCCATCTTCCAATTTATCTTAACAGCTAATTGCTGAACTGAGTGAATGGATGAGCCCATGACTTTGAAGCTGACATCCTAAGGTTCTGATCTTATGTATTCTTTCCAGTGTAGCATTTATTCCATATTATGATATCTATGCTTCTAAAATTTGCCCATTTTCCACTGTCTCATCTGGTCTTCTTTTAAATTGCTCTATTAATCTTGCATTCTAACCAATTTGACTGTTTCACATTGCTGAAACCTGACATGAGTGTTTAAACACTTTTAACTTTCTGGAGTGCTCTCCCCCTTTCTCTTACCCAAATTCTATCTGGTGAGCAATGCTCACTATAAATGCAACCTCTTCTCTGAAGTCTTCTGCAAACTGTCATTCAATCACCACTACACTACCCTGTTATCACACATTTTTCTGTTCTTACATGTTCTACTCACAATACTTCTTTCCAAGTGGTATTTTAATTAATCTTTATTTATAGGAAGAATTATATTGTTCTCCCTTATTATATTTTAAAGTACTTCAGAATGTAATTTATAATATCATAACATTTTTATCTTCTTCATTGCCTAGCATAAATGGATCCATACATGGTAGGTGTATTAGGGTTCTCTAGGGAAACAGAACCAGCAGGAGATATCTGTAAATAGTATGAGATTTTATAAATTTCTCTCACAGGACCGTGGGGATGCATATGTCCAAATTCTGCAGGGCAGGCTGCAAACCAGGGGCTCCAATGAAGGTGCTTGATGAGTTCCCAGGAGATGCTGGCTCTCCGAAGTGGAGGAGGAAATTCTCTCTCTGAATGCTGAAATCACTTCCCCTTTTAAGGCCTTCAACTGATTGGATGAGATGTCACTCATTGCTGATAACAATCTTTTAGGTTCATTGTAGATGTAATCAAACATCTATGCAATCAACTCATTGATGATTAAAGTTCATGAAATGCCCTTGTATTATAATTAACCCAGTGGTTATTTAACTAAACTGGGCACAATTATCTGGCCGAATTGACTCATTAGCATAGCCATCACAATAGGCAAACAAGGTTTTATTAAAAGATGAGTGAAAACTCTTGGTTTTTATTTGTTTAAGAATTTAGGTTTAATATTATTAACACATGTGTACTCTTGAATGAAGCATTTGAGATAAAATGTCTTTGAAATATTTAATCATTTCCTAACTATGCTAATGTTTCATTTAAATCATAGAATTGTAACATTGGATTAAATATAGACCATTATTTATTTAAATTATTCTCACTGATATTAACGTTATAAAGTCACTTCATTTGAAATTGACTACCTTGAAATTAAGACAATTTTCAGAGGACTTGAACTTTCTATCTTGAAAAGGATATACAAAGAATATTTGAAACTGTACATCGGAGTTCAAATATAATTAGCAATACCAAGACTGTCCCAATACATGAACACAAACTTAACCTCAATCGGAATTATCACAAATCTTGGTACTCCTTACCTTGATGTGCTTTGCTAGCAGATAGTCTAGATTTGAACTAGAATTGCTTTCTGTGTATATTTTAAAATAGATCTAAAAACTTGAATATTCCCCTAGGTTCTCCTGGTCTGTGGGTTTTAGTTAGATCTGCTATACCCAGGGGTCGTGGGAATGTGATGGTAGCGGGAAGGGGACGGAATCGCATGGGTAATCAGAAGGGCAGGTAAATGCTCTCCCTTGCCCTGGTGGCTGCTACCTCCGTGGTCCTTTAGCTCTCTTCATTTTGAGAATGGAACTATCCCTAAGTCCTCAATAAGAAAATTCGCTGAAACTCAGTTAATCACCTTTTGTAGTTCCAAAAAATACCTCCTTTCAAACATCAGAAAACTTTTGTCTGGGAGTTATTGTCTTTTCTCAGCTCCACTGTGACATTGCTTGGTGTCATGTTTTGCCTCTGCAAGCTCTCATGTCCTTCTCTCCTTTGGCCTAGAGGGAATGTGCTTTCACTTCCTGGGGTCCTGCTTACTGGACTGGGAAATCCCGTAGAACTTCTTCCAGAATGCACGGGTGTGGGAGCATAAAACAAGCTCCATAATATACCCCAATCCACTTCCTGTCATCCCATCTCCATCCCTTAGTGCTGAGTCCTACCTGAGAAACAGACTGTTCTCTTTTTCTTCTTGAGGTTACCTCATTGTCGATCCATGTAATTTGCTTTCTGTAACTCATTTATGTCTATGTATGTATCAATTTTAGATGTGCTCACCCTTTGGGATATCTGGGTCCTGGTTAAATCCAGGAATGTACCTGGTCATGGATGTGACAGTTCACACCATCCTGTATGAATGTGGACTTATGCTTCGGCTTGCAGCAGAACCCTGGGAAGCGGGTGTGGGACTGTTGCCCAACGCCACATGCTACCTTCTCAGACCATCTTGGTGTGCTTAGTCCTGTTTATCTGTGGACAGTCCTTATGCCTGCAAGGAGCAGCAGGGTGTAAATTTTAAACAAGGTAGGTCAACATTTGAATTACAATATGTAACATGGGAAGAAAAACCATCAAACCTTCAAAAATAAAACATGGAATTTTTATTGATTTAAATCAGCCTCATTCTCAAATAATAATCAATTTCTGTTGTAACACATTTAAATTGAATTTTTTTGGATTGTGGGGTAAATATTAGGCATGTTTTTACATAAATTATAAATGTTGAATAAATATTAATTGATTGTTTAAGTAAATCTTAACAAAACTCCTAGAATAAAAAAGTCATTGACATTAAACTCTTTGGAAATGTGGTTGAATGTCTAAAATTATCTAATATTTTCTCTTAATTGCCATAAACAACTATACTTACATATAATAGATCTATTACTCTTATCTGCAACTCCCTTTAAGGAGGTTTTAAACAACTATCTACTGTCCACTGTTTGAGGTGATGAAAAAGTTGGGGCAATGGATATTGGTGATGATAGCTAAATAGTGTGAATATAATTAACTACTGAACTGTGTGTTGAATTTGATCAATACGGAAATTTTTGACTTCTATGCATGCTGCTACAATAAGAAGTTGAAGACAAAACAAACAAAACAAACAAAACAACACAACATTTGTAGGGAAGCCATGTAATCAGCATGGCCATGTTTCCATTAGGGGTGCATTAACAACAGTCTTCAGATCCACACTCACTCTGGTTTAAATTTTGATTTAAACAATCATAGTGTTAGACAAGAAGAGAAGCACATAAGAATCATCATCACTTATGTTGTATTGCTTCATGTAACAAGTTCCTTCAGTGGTTATGCAGGTCAAGACAGGAAATATAATTGAAGGTGCTCAAAGGCAGAAGAGTTTCAATGGCATGGCTGTTTTCAGGAAGCTTGTGGAAGTTGTAATAACAAAATTTTTTAACCTTCGAATTTTGAAATAATTTCAGACTTACAGAAAAGTTGAAAAGTAATACTAAAGGGTATATACCCTTCAACCAGCCTCCACTATTGTTAACATATATAGAACCATGACACATTTGTCAAAACTAAGAAATTATCATTGATGTAACACTGAACAAAACCACAGACTTTATTTGGATTTTGCCAATCTTCCCATAATGTCCTTTTCTATTATAGGGTCTAATCCAGGATCCCACATTGCATTTAGTTTCATATCTCCTTAGTCTCCTTCAATACGTGATAGTTCTGCAGTCTCCAGTCTGTGTTAAATTTCTATAACTGCAGCTAAATTACCATAAATTTAGTACCTTTAAACAATGAAAATTTATTACCTCATCATTCTGTAGGTCAGTTGGCTCAGACGGTTTCTCACTCTGGGTTTCACAAGGCAAAAATCAAGCTGGTTAAGCTCTGACTGAAGAGGTCTGGGAAGAATCCACTGCCCAGCTCATCCAGGAGGTTAGCAGAATCCGATGCCCTGTAGGATTGAGATCCTGTTTCCTGATAGCTGTCAGTGGACTTCAGTTAGCTCCTGAAGGGCTTTCCCTGCTCCTTGAATGTGTGCCCTACATCTCAGAGCAAACAATGGCACAGCAAGACATTCTCATGCTTGGAATCTTTGAATTCTCCTTCAGCTTCATCTCTCCTGCTAACCTGTAGAAAGTTCACTCCTTTTAAAGGTTCCTATGATTAGATAGGACCTACTCATAATCCAGGATAATCTCCACATTTTAAGGGAGATAAACTTCATTTATATTAGCAAAGTTTTTTGCCATATTCACAAATTCCAGGGATTGGATATGGGAATGTGGAGGAGGGTATTTTGTCTATCATGTTGTGTTTCATGACTTTGACTAAAAGAAATGATCATTTAGTTAGAGCGCCCCTCCATGTGGTTTTGTTTGATGTCTTCTCAGGTTTAGGCTGAGGTTAAGCATTATTGAGGTTAATACCAAAGAAGGACATGGTACATTGTCAGTACATCTTACCAAGGTGTACACACTACCCATAATTATATTACTGGGTTTTGTGGTGTCTAATGGGTTTCTTGACTATAAAGTATTAACAGTTTCCCTTCATAATTTTACCTTTCATAGGGAAAATATTTGGAGACTTTTAAAACGTATCTCCTCAAACATATTTCAGGTTCTTCCATCTTGTCATATGTATCAGGACTTCATTCCTTTTCATGGTTGAGTAATATTCCATTGTATATACATACCTCATTTTGTTTATCTATTCATCATTTAGTGAAAATTTGTGTTTCTTCTATTTTTGGCAATTGTGAAAAATGCCACTAAGAGCACTGGTGAGTAAATATCTGTTTGAGTTCTTGCTTTCAGTTCTACTGGGTATATACCTAGAAGTGGGATTGCCAGGTCACATGGTAATTCTATATCTAACTTTCTGAGGAAATGCCAAATTGTCTTCCATTGCAACTGAACCATATTTACATTGCCATTAGCAACTAATGGCTGTTCCTGTTTTTCTATATCTCCTCTAACTCTTGTAGTTTTTCATTTTTTGAGAATAGCCATTCTAGTGTGTGTGCAATATTATCTCATTGTGGTATTATTTGCATTTCCATATGGCTGTAGATGTTGATCATATTTTCATGTGCTTTTTGGCCATTTGTATATCTTTTTTGTTGTTGTTTTTTAGGAGGTACTGGAGATTGAACCCAGGACTACATACATGGGAGAGAGAAGTTTAACCACTGAACTGTATCTGCTCCTCAATGAGAGTTAGTTTTTTTCATTTGTTTGTGTGTTCTGTTTTTTTAAAAGGTTCTGGGAATCAAACCCAGCACCTCATACATGGGAAGCAGACACTCAACCGCTTGAGCTACATCCACTCCCCTATTTGTATATCTTTGTGGAGAAATGCCTATTCATGTTTTTTGCCCATTTTTTAATTGGGTTGTTTCTCTTTTTATTGTTGAGTAGAAGGATTTCTTTATGTATTCTGGATATTAAACTATTATTGGATATGTGTTTTCAAAATAGTTTGTTCCATTTTACAGATTGTTGTTTACCTTTATCTTAGAGGTACAAAAATTTTTAATCCTGATGAGATCCCATTTATCTATTTTTTATCTTTTTTGTTTGTTTGTTTGTATTTTTGCTGTTAAGTCTAAGAAATCATTGCCAAATATAAAGGCCTAAAGATACTTCCCTAAATTTTCTTCTAGGAATTTATAGTTCTGGCTTTTCATACTTAGGTCTTTGATCTCTTTTGAGTTGAGAAAGAGGTTCACCTTAATTATTTTTTATGGCAATTAAGGTTTCAGAAAGTCATTTGTCCAACAGACTATTTTTCCCAGTAGAATGGTCTTTTTTCTCAGTCAAAAATCAGTTAATAAATGTGAGGACTGTTTTCCAAAATCTCAATTTTATTCCATTTATTTATGTATCTGCCATTGTGCCAGTATAATGTTGTTTAGATTAATATGGCTTTATAAAAAGTTTTAAGATTAAGGCGTATGAGTCCTGCAAATTCAGTCTTCTTTTTCAAGATATTTTGGCTATTCGATTTTTTGTAGTTTTTGTGTACATGTTCTTTACATGCTTGATTAAATTTATTCTTATTTAGTTGTTTTAGTTGCTATTGTGAATAGATTTTTTTCTTGGTTTCTTCTTCAGTTTGTTCTTTACTAGTGAATAGATTCATCAAAAATTTTGGAATGTTAATCTTGCATCCTGCCGCTATGCCAAATTAGCTTATTAACTCTAGGCACTTTGCTGTGGATTTAATAGGATTCTCCATGTATAGGATCACCTGCAAATAGGGAAAGTTTTCCTTCTTCCTTTCCAATTTAGGTGCATTTTTTCATTTTCTTGTTTGATTGCTTTGACAAGAACTTCCAATACAATGTTGAATAACAGTAGTATCTTTGGGTATCCTTGTCTTGTTCCAGATCTTAGAAGGAAAGCTTTCAGGCTTTCACCATTGAATTTATATATGTATATATTGAATATATATAAAAGAATATGTATATTCCATTTCTTTGGAGAACCCTTACTAATTCACCACTTTTAACAAAAAACAAAGCCTCCTTTCCATCTATATCCCATAACAGCTCTCTTTTTGATTTTCTTCTTTTTTTTTACTGTTAAACTCCTTGAAAGATTGGTCCAAACCAGTGGTTTCTAAACTCTTTGCTCTCAGAACTCCTTTACATTCTTTAAAATTATTATTAAAGACCCCAAAATATTTTCTGAATTATAACTGTTAATATTTACTGTGTTAGAAATTAAAACTGAGACTTTTTAAAATCAAAAGTATCTGTTTAATAACAATAATAAATACTTTTCATGTTAACATGAATACCATTTTATGAGCTTTAACCACTTGTTCAAAAAAAGTGGTAAGAGTGGTGTTTTTTGACATTTTCGCTAATTTCTTTAATGTTTTCCTTAAAAGAAAAGAAGAGATACTCATATCTGCTTTGCTTCCTTTTTTTTTCAGCACGTTTTCTTGCTTACACTATTTGAAGAATATTTAGCTTCACACTGACTTGTAGATGAGTTTTTTAATGTCTAATTCAGATATTACCCCAAAACTTGGCAAGTGGTAGTTTCAAATTGACACAAATCATATCAAGAAATATTTCATATACTACTTCATTTCAATCTTTTGGTATGTCTTGAATTACAAATGGATCTTTTACCCATGCATGATTTTGTAATATATATGCATGTAAATATTAATGAATGTATGTATGTATATAGTTTCCAGAGGGAATTAAAAAGTGTCTTCATTTATGCTTATATCCAGAGTTGTGCACACCCAGAAGTTGCCAGATCTGACTCATCGTTAATCTCAAAGTAGATATAACATTCTTATATTTGGTTTTGCGAGGAACCGAGTTGACTTAATCTATTTGGAAAAACAGTCCCTAAGTCTGACTGTAAAATATCTTAACATTATGTTAAAAGCAGATTCTTACCCATATAGAGGTGTCAAGCATGGTTTGAATGCATGCTAGTTTTCCTAATAGCACTATGAATATCTTAAACTTCTTAATTAACTGAAATGATATCAAGAGCAATTCACTGAAATTTTATGAAATACTATATGAAATTATATTTATTATTTTCTGAAATTATTGTTGGTCTTGAAAAAGTCACATACAACTTTCCAGTAAAAAAGAATTAAATAAAAATACAAAAATCATTTTTTCCAAACCTATTATCGTTGAAATTTAGTTATTCTTTACTAATAATCATATACATTTATCAACTAAAAATTGCCTCCCTTTTTAATTTGTCTGCTTGTAATTGTAAAAGTAATGACAATTCTAAAAATTATTATTGGGTGGATACCTGAGATTGTGTTACATCTATGTTATTCCATTGTCTGCATATAGAAGCAGTTATGCTTCCCATCATTCAAGCCTAATGCCATTTGTTATTTCTTCTATCTTAAATTAAGCACATAATATAAAAATGTGTACTTGGAAGGAGTCAGTAGGATACACATTTCATCTTTAGAATGAAATATGAGTAATAAAACAAAAAATAAAATTTTCATTTATTGAGATAAGCTAATATAAAAATAAATGACTAATCTAGTTACTTAAAAGTTCTAAGGGAAAGAAAAAAACCTATTCCCAAAGTTTAAGATTATTATGTTACCACTTAAAATTAACTGGATACAATTCTATTCACTTTAAGCTCTTACCTCTCAGAACTTGAGAGCCTTACTAACAAATGGTTAATATAAATATAAGTAAGTTGAATTATTTCCATTTAACGTTGGCCTGCTACTAATTGACCTACTCAAAATATCTACCATATTTTTAAGTCATCATAGTTGTTCTATTCCTTCCTAGTTTTCAGCTTTCCGTTTGAAATATTTTGAGAGAAATTTTATTTTCTGAATGTTTCAGAAATATTTGACAATGTACACATACTTACAAAAATGTGACACTTTTTTCTATTTTCCATTGCTATGTATTGGAGTGGTTCTTGCTTGTCTGGTCACTACCAGAATACCTCACTGGTTCTACTTTTGTTTTCTGTGGATGGATATTGCTGCTTGTGTGGGGTGCTACATAGGCATGAATATCTTGCTCTAGCAAAATCTTAAATCTCTACACACTTTTTAAAAAATGTATTTTTAATTTATTTTTAAAAGATAGATTACACAAAATGTTGCATTAAAATATATAGAAGGTTCCCATATACCCCACTCCCCACATCCCCCACTTTTCTCACATCAACAACTTCTTTCAATAGTGTGGCACATTCATTGCATTTGATGGATACATTCTGAAGCACTGCTACACAGCATGGATTATAGTTTACATTTTAGTTTACACTGTCCCCCATCCTTTCAATGGGTTATGACAGGATAAACAATATCCTGCATATGTGCCTGCAATATCATTCAGGACAATTCCAAGTCCCAAAAATGCCTCCTTATCACACCTTCTTTTCCCTCTTCCTTCCTTCAGCAATGCCCGTGGCCACTGTGTCCGCATCAATGATATAATTTCTTCCATTGCCAGAGTCACAATAGTTCTTTAGTAGAATACCAGTAAGTCCACTCTAATCCATATTCTATTCCTCCATCCTGAGGACCCTGGGAAGGCAATGCCCATTCCACCTCTAAATGGAGAGGGGGCTTCGATCCCACATGGCTGGTGGATGGGCCTCTTGTGCCCAGAGCTGTAGACTCCCTTGGTTCCTTGGTGTGGTGGTTGTCCATCCTCACCTCCCTGTCAGCTGACCTGGGTAAGTCCAACAAACTGGAAAGTAGGTGCTGCAACACCGCTGAGGTTCAGAGCCCAGCTGGCACGTGAACAGTCCAGAGATTCAAGTCTCTGGGGCATACACCTTTACTTTCATTCTTTCAAGAAGACTGCATGTCTACCTCATTAACACCAATAATTCCTGAATAACTACATGAGAGCCTACATGTTCAGCAAGAACAACTTTGTACTTTACTTGAGTGGAAAGAATCCGTGATAGATAGCTGGAGTGGGAGTCTAAGAGGTTTTAGAAACATCAGTTTGCCCAAATATCTGAATTTTCCTAGCAGCAACAGAATCCCTGACACAGCAAAAAAGAGAATGTATGACTTTATAGATCCAAGTCTTGCAAGTTGAGTATGGAAGTAAAACAAGCATCTTAGATTGTGAGAGTTCTGGCAAATCTGCTCTGTTGTGGTATGGCAAGGAATGGCTGGCTACTCACAAGAACTAACCTCTGCTTCTTGGCTAAGCAGCTGGATGATAATTCCCATCTCCTTTTCAGTCAGGTGTACCCATGTTACTGGGTTAAGCCTAAGAATATACATACAGTTTATATGTACCAATTTTTCCAAGGCTTTCTGATAACATTCTTGCCTATACATGGTATTACATCTTCTTTGGTTTAATCACATAGCTGTGCATTCATTACTTCAATAATTGTTAGAGCATTTACATTATTTCAGTAATAAAACTTAACAAAAAACAGACAAACAATTCCTCGCTTCTCAATTTCTCTATAATTCCCCTGCTGTACATAACTGCGTTTCTGGCTATTCTTGAACAATTATTTATTTGTTTATTAAGCAGTTTTATTGAGATATTTTCACATACTATATGATTATCCAAAGTGTATAATCAATGGCATTTAATATAGTCACAATGTTGTGTATTCATCATCTAAAAAATTTTAGAACACTTTCATTACTCCAAAAAGAAAGATTCCACATCCCTTAGCATTCCTTCCTTAGCCCTACATAACCTATATCTAATTTCTTCTTTATAAATTGATTTATATTTACATTTTATATGAATGGAATCATTCAATCTGTAGTATTTTGTGTCTGGTCTTCTTCACTTAGTATAATGGGTTTTTTTTTTTCCTGATATTAGCATTTTGTAGTATTAACCTACATTTGTTCAACTTCACAGAAAAACAGTCTTAAAAATACAATTTTATCCATATTCATATTTCACATAATATAGTTATATTTCATATAATGTATTTACTTCATAATAGGGCTATCATACAGTGTTTGTCCTTTTGTGTCTGGCTTGCTTCACTCAACATATCCTCCAGGTTCATCCATTTGGTCGTATGTTTCACACTTCATTTCTTCTTACTGCTGCATAATATTCCATCATGTGTATTGCCACAATTTGTTTATTCACCCATCAGTTAATGGACAACTGGGTTGTTTCCAGCATTTGGCTATCTGAATAACACTGCTATGAACATCCATGTGCAGATATCTATTTGTGACACTTCTTTCTGTTCTTCTGCATATATACCCAGCAATGGTTTACTAGGTCCCATGGCAAGTCTATGTTCAACTTCCTTAGGAATTGCCAAACAGTACTCCACTGTAGCTACACCATTCTACATTCCTACCAACAGTGAATAAGTGTTCCTATCTCTCCACATCCTCTCCAGCATTCACAGGTTTCCAACTTTTTAGTTGCGGTCACTCTAATAGGAGTGGAATTATATCTCATTGCAGTTTTGTTTTGCATTTCCCTAATCACTAGTGATATTGAACATTTTTTCATATGTTTCAGCACTATTTATATTCTTCTTTTTTTTTTTTCAATTCCTTCAGTTTATTGCACTCTCAGCTCTAAAATGACAATAAAGACCTCTATTTTCATAGGTAGAGGCACAGAAAATCAAATATAATTCAAGACATTACCCATACAAACCCAGAAATAAAAAAATTATCCTCCTATACATATCACTCTCTGGTTAACCTACATGTCAATCAAGGATTGCATTCTTCTTTACACAGTTGTCTTTTCAAGTCTTTTGCTCATTTTAAATTTGGACGGTTTGTCTTTTTATTGTCAAGTTGTATGGTCTTATGTTTCATGGATATTAAACTCTTATCAGATATGTGATGGCCAAATATTTTCTCCCACTGAGTTGCCTGCCTTTTTGCCCTTTTGACAAAGTCATTTGAGGTGCAAAAGGTTGAATTTTGAGGAGGTTCCATTTATCTATTTTTTACTTTTGTTTTTCGTGCTTTGGGTGTAAGGTTTAATAACTACTGCCTGGCACAAAATCTTGAAGATGTTTTCCTAAGTTTATTTCTAGGAGTTCTATGGTTGTTGCTTTTATATTTAGGTCCTTGATCCATTTTGAGTTAATTTTTGTATAAATTGTGAGACAGGGGCCTTCTTTTTCTTTTAGTATGTGGCCATCCAGTTCTCCCAGCACCATTTGTTGAATAGACTGTTCTGGCACAGGTGGCAGGGCTTAACAGCTTTGTTAAAATTCACTTGACCATAGATGTGAGAGTGAATTTCTGAGTTCTTGTTTTGGTTCCATTGATCTACCTGTTTGCCCTTATTCTGACTTTTGCAAGGATTAAGGGAGTGTGTATGAAATATTTTTGAGGAAAAGATTAAAACCTCCCAAACTGGAAAAAGATAAAAACCTATAGATTCAAGAAATTGTGTGAACCTGAAACAAGATAAACCTAGGAAACTCACACCATAGCACATTATAGTCAAATACCTAAAAATAAAAGTCAAACTGAAAATGTGGAAAATAGTAAGGAAGAAATGATATTTCACCTGTAGGAAAAAACAATTTGAAGGACAGGAACAAATACATTCTTCAGGAACGAAGGGGAAATCAAGATATTCTCAAATGAAGAAATATTAAGATAATATACCCTAAAAGAAAAGCTAGAGTAAGTTTTCTAAATGTAAGGGAAATGATAAAAAAAAAGAACCTTTGAACATCCAGAAGGAAAGAAGAAAAATAAAAAAGAGTAAAAATATGGAAAAATATTTTTATTTCCTCTAGTGTTTTCTAACCTTGAATTGAGCTATAAACTTAATATTTGTGTGCTTTGTCTGAGCATACTATATAGCAATATTGTTTTATAAAAGTGGTATCTGCATATAGATAATTAAACTAAAAATTGGACAAAAGACAAGTAAATAATATAAAGGGACTTAAATATATGAAAAGACCCTGAACATTACTTTTAGTATGAGAAAGAGAAATAGTAAACTGACAGAGATATCAAGCATTTCTCACCTATAAAATTTGGAAAATTTCACAACCTCACCATCCTCCTATGCTGGAAAGTCTGATAAAGTAAACAGGCCTGCCATGTATTTCAGGTGGGAATACAAAATGATACCCTGTAAGGAGGGAAATTTGGCAAAATCTATAAAACTGTATGTTCATTTACTCTTTGACCCAGTAATCCCACCTCTAAGAATTTACCCTCAATCAATACTTCCTCAATTACAAAACAGCCTGTGCACAAAGTTATTCATTGTGACCTTAATTGTCATAGCAAAATAGAGGAAAATAAAAATATATAAGAAATGCCTCTCTGTGGAACTGGTTAGATAAACTACATTCATTCACATAGTAGAATACAATGGAGCTAGCAAAGACAATGGTTATTCCAATAAACTGATAATAGTGATTTCCAAGGTATAGGATGCACTGCAAAGTGAAAAATAGCATTGAAACAAAGACATTAATAAATAAATAAGTAAATAAATAAATAAATAGTACCAGAGGGAGAGAGAGAGAATATAAGATACTCTCATTGTGAAATAAAGAAGGGTAAAATGAAATTAAAATGTTACCCATAGTTCTAATGTATTACAATCATCTCATGGGTTTCATAAGGCACATAATTTTATCACATTCCCTCCACTAGCTGCAGGTTTTTTTAAGACTGCCGCAAGCACTCTCCTAGGGCTAAATCATCCACTCCTGTAGCTAAATTACATGTAGACCAGTGGTATTTAACTTTTTTTCTGGAATTATTGAAACGCTCCTAAAATTTTTATCCTCCCTTTTTAGAAAACCATAACTAATGTTTTTGGACATTTAATGAAAATTCATAAAACCCCCAATAAGGTCCATGGGTTCATAGCTCTCAGACCACTGAACTTAATGAATTATCTGCCTAAAACAAATAATCCAAACACTTACCTAAGGTCTCTTTCTAAAAACTAGTCATTGTGAGCTTTTATGCCTACCTGACAACTTTAACATTTTGTAGTTTGTGGTGGTGAGAATATCAGCTCCAAAAGATGATTGAGACCAATCCACGAAAACTGGGACTGTGTTACCCTCTATGGTGAAAAGAACTCTGTAGCTATGATTTACTCAAGGATCTTGAGATGGGGAGATTATGGTGGTTTATTCAATTGTAACCAATGGAATCACAACGGTGGTTGTAAGGAAAACGGGCTTATCATGCCACATAAGATCTTTAATGATGGAGACGCAGTTATTGCCATGAGCCTTTTTCTCACAATGATCCGGCCGTTCCAGTGCCCTCAGTTCCACGAACACTCCGTTCTCTCCTTTACCCCTGAATTGTGTTCATCTGACTCTATCTACCTGGAGTGCCTTCCTCTCCCATGTCTTCATCGCCCCCATTTCCCTTTCAAGCATCTATTCAATCCACCCTCATCACAACCTTTACTCTCTATCGTCTTCTTTCCAATTTGAGCTCAGAACTTATAAAACTGTAACACCCTACTGATTTTCTTCCTAATTTCTCAAGTCCAAACACTTCCTTAAAAGAAGACCTAAATGATATTTACTTTAAAAAGTCATCCTCAGTTCATCACAGTAATGGCTTGGCCCTAAGAAATGATTATTAGATGAATTTTCACATACATTTTCTACTTTAATCAGTTAAAAACCTTATGAAGTAGATAGTTCCATTACTCCCATTTAAGTGAAATGTAAACCAAGATAGAGAGAGGTTAAGTGGCTTACCCAAAATTACACAGCATTCAGAGAGGAGCCAGGACACAAAACTAGACAGAGTGAGTCCAGAGCATAGATTGTTAGCTAATACAATGCAAGCACAAATAAAGACTAATAACTATCAAGCACTCTCATATTCCATGGTCAATAAAGGTCTTTCAGAAAAAGCACAGGTCACCATTTACTCTGTTTTCCTGGGGGGGGGGGGGGGGGGACGGGAAATAGGTAAGAATAGAGCAATAGCTAGAAATCATTTCCATGCCAAAAAGATGGTAAACTTAAAGGAAAAGTATGTTCCAGGGTCAACTTG
This sequence comes from Dasypus novemcinctus, assembly GCF_030445035.2. NCBI lineage: Eukaryota > Metazoa > Chordata > Mammalia > Cingulata > Dasypodidae > Dasypus > Dasypus novemcinctus. The sequence continues at coordinate 11,632,184 of NC_080686.1, read as the reverse complement.
GCTGTCTGCTGTTCAGGAAGAGCTGATGCACACCACGGTAGGGGGAAGGGTTTACTTACGACTCAAGCTGTTGTCTAGGACCCTCAAAAACCCTGGCCTCACACAAACACAAGCTCACCACATCTTCTGTTGGTGGCTAAAAAGAGATACTAATACCACTTACGGATTTTTAATTGGGACTCACTTTTTGTTTTGTTTTTGTTTTTAAAGATTTATTTTATTTATTTCTTCCCCCCCACCCCCCGCCACCTCATGGTCTTCTTCTGTGTCCACCTGCATTGTCAGGTGGCACCGGGAAACTGCGTCTCTTTTTTGTCGTTGCATCATCTTGCTGCATCAGCCCTCCATGTGTGTGGCGCCACTCCTGGGTGGGCTGTGCTTTTCTCACATGGGGTGACTCTCCTTGCGGGGCACACTCCTTATACGTGGGGCACCCCTATGCAGGGGACACCCCTGCATGGCACTGCACTCCCTGCACGCAGCAGTACTGTGCATGGGCCAGCTCACCACATGGGCCAGGAGGCCCTGGGTTTGAACCCCGGACCCTCCATATGGTAGGTGGATGCTCTATCAGTTGAGCCACATCCACTTCCCAGGACTCACTTTTAATTTAGCATTTATCTTATGACCTCAAGTAGGCTACTTCTTTTGCAGACTTAAAACCAATTTATTCTGCTATGGGTCAATCCTTAAAAATATATATTATATGACTATTGTTATGTTTACCTATTAATTAGTACTTTATAAAGAAAAACATTCTATTCTATTCATAATCAGGAATTTATCTATTATTTGTATAATCAATGAAAATATTTTCTTCATTGTCATGAATAATATTGGTTTTACCATAAAAAATTATTCTTAGTATTTACAGTAATCATAATAGATGATTAGATGAAATTTGGATGAAAAGATTAATAAGTTATTAAAAGACATCATAAATGGACACTTTGGAACAGGTTCAAGAAGGATGTCAGGGTAGAGTTGTTCAAGGGAGGAAGGGAGGGAAGGAGGAAGGAAGGAATCAAGAATGGTCCTAGATGAAAAAATAATTGTCACTGATCTGCTCTTACAGTTTCTATACCTCTATCAACTTGCACTATTTGGTCAATAGAAAACTGAATTTTTAAAAACTGTACTAATAGTTCTAGTTATATTTCCACATTTGAAAATGTCTGGTCATAAGAATCAGGTAAATTAATCAATTACCCAGTGTGGTTAACCACTGTAAGCGTGCCTTCCAGCTTGAGTAACTATAGGTTGGATATTTGTTTTTCACTGTTAAATGAAAAAAGGACTAGGGGACCTCCATCATCTCTTAGGCGTTGACATTGATAACTTTCTAATTATGTGCTAATCTGTTCTCAGTCAAAGTTAGAGTACAGAAATACCTGGTCAGGGGTCTTTGCATAGCAGCAGGTAATGACTAATGTAAAAATGTAAACAGAGTGTGCTGTGGCAGAGAAGACAGCCCCTGCTCACTGTAGGACCATGGACACTACAAGTACCTAGCATTTGTTCCAAAGAGTGAACACGTTGGGATGCATCTGACCCAGAAAAGAAGGGAGTGGTTTCCTGGAGCAGAATCAGATTAATAATCTCAGAAGCTCTCAATCTTGAAAGATGTTTCATGCCAACATTTCCAACCTGGGCATTTTTAAAGATGCTATTTCTAATCTGTTTAAATATATATAAAGAAGTCCAAGAAATGTTTTATAGTTTTTCTGTGTTGGTTTCTTGGAAACTTTTCTTTGTAAAAGATCAACCATCAAATCCTTTTCAAAATACCATGTTCTGTTTTGCTGGTGCTCTAAGGCCATTTGCTTGCCTAGTGGATAGCCACCCTTTCCCAGGAAAAGCATGCTATATTCAGGAATAGTGAAAGACCAGTTTCGCTGCAGCAAAGTGTAGGCAGAGAGTAGGAAACAGAAACAAATGAGACTATAAAGCCATATAGCAGCCCTGCTGTGATAGGGGAGACTCTTAAATGATGTAAAGATTACTGAAGTTAGAGGTTCTGAGGAGAAAGCACTAAATTTAGAATTAAATAGCTTGAGTTAGTTTGAGGTGGATGCCAGATACCAGAGGGGGAAATAAAGAGAATTCATGAACTGGACGTTTGTGTGTGCCCTATTTACAGATGAAGTCCAAATTAGTCACCATCAAATATTAAAAACAAAAATAGAGCATGAAAAATTAAACCAGGGGAGCCTTGTCATTTTTATAAGACATCAAAGAGGAGTGATGTAGAAAGACAAGCTAATTAGAAGGGGGAGTTGGTGAAATCCATACAAAGAAGGCTGCATGGTACAGAGATTTTTTTCCAATAACTTAGTTAGGAAAATGAAACAACGGCTCTGGTTCCTAACACAATTCTCTTAGCAAAAACCGTGATGTGCTACAATAGAGACAGAAGCGGAAACTGATGCACTGGGCAAGAGGCTCCTGATTAAGACCTGGCATAATTGATTACCTTCCTGTACTGTGAGGGGAAAAGAAAATTAAACAACCAAATCAAAGCAGATGCTTACAAGGGGCTTCTGATTGGAAAGGAGGGTCCTCGAGTAATTTGTACTTTAGCCCTTGATAATATCAGGGAGTTCATTTTTCCCCAAAACTATTCAGTGTTTTGTGAAATAATTGCTTCAGGATTCAAGCAATTGTGCTGGTTATTTCAAAAATTAGGACAGCTAATGTTTATAAAATAACTACCATGTCCAGGTATTAGGTTACGCTTTGGTGTCTCTGTTCTCAAGTAGCTTACAGTCCTCTATTATAATACAATTATCTTGGAAACCAGTGTATAATTTATAGTACTTGATATTTTAATAATTATTTTAAATCATTTTATATTTCTTTTTTTTTTTTTTTAGCCCTTCGCCCTGGAGGAGTTTGGCCCACCAGCTCAAGTTTCATCAAGTCTTCATCAAGCGGTGATTTAAAGTGATATCTGATCTGGGACATGAATGGTAGCAAGAGAAAGAAGGTGGTGATGATATCGAGGCAGAGAAAGCAGCATGATCAAAACCCCTCTACAAGAAACATGCTTGGGCCACTAGAATAATAGGAAGGGGACTGGGAGGCTTGAGTACGAAGTGACCAGTGAGAGGCCAGGTTGAGCTCCACTGCAGGAAAGAGATGAGGACCTCTGGCAGGTTGCAAACATGGACAAGATCATCCTCTCTCTGAATCCAGGCACAATGAAATGTGTCTTTCCAGCACCTCCTATCACAAGGTGGAGTCAGTTTCTTGCCCCTTGAATTTGGCTTTGGGCCAAAAATACATTGGCCGTGCTTGTGTTTCATCTCCAAATCTAAACCTCAGAAACCTTTGCATACTTCTGCTCTCCTTATTGGAACACTGTCTCCACGTGAATAAGACTGAGCGGTCATATTAGGGAAGGAAAACCATGTAGAGGGAAACTTCACTTCCCCGGTGGTCCTACCCGCTAACCACAGATGCATCAAGGAGTGCAGCCAAGAGCAAAGAAGTCGGGCCCACATCAGCAGAACTTCTCATCTGAGTCCAGAGCAACTTGTCAACAAATGGACCTGTGAACTCAATACATGTTTGCAGTTCTAATCCACTATGCTCTGTTGTGATTTGCTATGGATTAATTTTGGGTTGAAATCTCATTGATGTAGCGAAGAATCATATTATGTTGAGCTCTGTAAACCATATTAACTAGTTTAGATTTTTGTGCACTTGCAATGCACAATCATTGGGGTGTCTGACATCAGTCTTCTATTTAAACAACAGCATTCTGATGATGTCTGGAGAATGATGGAGAAAGGTCAAGAACGATATCAATTAGGACACAGTTGCAGTGGAATAAGAGATAATAGTATTGATTAGGGAGTAATAGTGGAGTTGGATTAAAAGGATAGACTCGTACACATTTCGAAAGGGTAACAGGGAGGACTTACTGAATAATTATATGTAATTAGCAAGGGAGAGAGAAAAATCAAGCTTTCCTTCAACAAATATTGTGTGCTTATTATGTCTAGAGATTGTTAATATATTCCCTAAATAAAAACAGGTATATACCTTCATGTCATTGTATCAGCAAATCTTTCATGTTAGCCAAATATACACATAGATAAGTGCAAAATTACCAGTGTGGCAAGATTTGTAGAGAAGAGGTGTGCACGTGGCTATTAAGTAGTCCATGGTTAAGCACTATGCTATAGTAGATAATTTTCAATTCAAATTCAGATCGAGTAGCAAATTACATTTATTTTGCCATTAAAATGTTGGCTGGTGGCCAAAATAAAATTGATTAGAATAAATAGTAAATATCACAGTTAAATATATTTAGAGTTTCATGAAGTGCTGGTTTAATTTAGGTAATTGTGTATTGAGAGGTAATATAAATACATACATATAATAGTTATTTGTATGTAGTTTGCAACTGGCAAAATACATACATTATAGCTATATTGATACGATATTTAGGTCAAAGCTTATCAACTTCCTGCCGAAACTTTCTCTAATAGGTGGGAGTAGAAAGTGTGTATGAAAGTGTGTGATTGGAGAAAATATTTGAATTAAATGCATCCCAACACTACTGTGTTGTCCTATACGGTAGGATTACTTCATAAAAACTGTTGTTTGAAATATGTGGATCAACAGTCAAGGACTTGAAAATTATATTCTTGTATAAAAATGCTTTAGTAATGATATAAATTCATAGTAGCATTTAACCTCTATGTGTTGGATTCTTAAAGCAGATAAATATGAAGCAAATCATAGAAATAAAGCTAGGAAATTTACCTATATTTTTTATTAAAGTAGTTATCTCCACTTTCTGTTTGGAATTTGATTACGGTGGAAGAAATTACTGGCTTTCTACCTGCTATTACATATAGTAGGTAGAATACTGATGCCCCTTCCCCCCAACAGGTGGCCATAATCTAATCCCAGCACCTGTGAATATGTTACTTTGCAGGTATGGTTAAATTAAGGACCTTGAGAAAGGGAGATTATTGTGGATTATCTGGGTGGGTCCAATGGAATCATAGACTACTATAAGTGAAAGTAGGTCACAGGAGAGCCAGAGTCAGAGGAGGAAATGTGGAAATGGAAATAGAAGTAGCAGTGATGCAAGGCCATGAGCCATGGAAAACACGTGGCCTCTGAAAACTGGAAGAGGCAAGCAAAGGACGCACACCTAGAACACAAAGGAACACAGCCTACCAAGCCCTTGGCATTAGCCCAGGGCGACTCATTTCAGACCCTCAGAACGCAAACATAATAAATTTGTGTTCTTTTAAGTTACTAACTTAATGGTGATTAGTTACAGCAAATATAGGAAACTAATGAAGTGTGGATTTCTTTGTTTTTCACAATACAAACTAATGTTATTCTACGTAACAATGTGCTTAGCTGAAAACAACGATAACATTTCCTGGACTACTTGGCAGCTATATATTGTGACCTATCCCTCAACGAAGAGATCCCATCATAAGTTTATGTGTGGCTCTTCCATCAAGGCTCTTTGAAAAGGGGGCTCAGGCTCTCAAAACAATATTAAACAATGAGCAAATTTAAAAGACTGGAAGACATTGATAAAAATGTAAATCAAAAGGAGAGAGTTAGAATGGCTTCCTTTGACCACAGGAGCCTCGAGCTACTTCACTCTAATCTTCGTTTAATTTAGACAAAAATAAATTCTATCATATTCACCCAGTGGTGTTTCAAATTCTCCATTATCTGCAGGAAAATGGAGTTTTAGTTGCTGTAATATCAAACATCAATATTTGTGGGGTGCTTCCATGTTTATATTCTGGCCCCTGTACTTAATATAAATATAAATATTTTTAAAATGTAATATCACTTTTTCATTCCTAAAATGGATAATTTTATTTTCTCTGTATTCCCTAAGCATATTGTCTAGGAGTTTAAGTTTTGAAATAGCTTTTCTGTTAAAAATTACTGAGTCACTTTAATATCCAAATAAAAAGAAGATGAATCTTCCTACAATACATAATAATTCCGGGTGTACATTGTAGACATAATTATGAAAGAAAAGATAGGAGAGCATCTTGATAAACTTTAGAGTATGAAAATATTTTCGAAAAAGACACCCAAAACAATGCATACAAAAAGAAAATATTAATAATGTAGTAGGTGTAAATTAAGGATTTCTATTCATCAAAAATTACTTTAAGATAATGAAAAGGTCAGTTATGAAAGGGGAAAGATATTTTGAATATTTTTCAATATATCCGAGGTGGGCAGAATTTAACATGTTCCCCAAGATTCCTATGTAATCCCCTTCCCTTCAGTGTGAGTGAGAACCTGAGAATAAATTAAGACATTGCCTTTGTAATTATGTTAAACAATATGATTAAAGGAATTTTGTATATGTAATTAAGTTCCTAATTACTTGGCTTTCGTGTTAATCAAAAGGAAGATTATATGACTATACCTGATCTAATTGAGTGGGTTCTTGAAAGAGAAAAGAAGCAATAGTCTACCCTCCTTTCTGATAAGGAATAAAGCAAATAGCCACATTATGATTTGCCTGTAAAGGAATGACTTGGTCCATTTATATTTACAAGTGGTAAAATTGGAGATTATACACACAGTCTGCCCTTTTCCCCTCCCCCGACAGCAGCAACAGCCAGGCGTGGGTGGAAAAATCCAGTCTGCCCTTTTCCCTCCCCCCGACAGCAGCAACAGCCAGGTGTGGGCGGGAAACTCAAGTCTGCCCTCCACCCCAGCAACAGCAGCCACCAATCCCTAAACCCTGCCCCTTCCCCCAGCAACAGCGACAGCCAATCCCTAACCACCACCCCTCCCCCGTCCAGTACCGCCCACTGACCTTTCACCGGCAACCAATCAGAACAGGGCGTGGCTTCGACCAATCAGCCTTCCCCAGCGCCTATAAAACTGTTGCCTCTCCCTCAATAAAGTGGACTTGCGTGTTTACCTCGTCTCCGCGGTAGTTCTTCTGCCGTGCGCCCTCCAGTCCTGAGAGCCCCGACAAGGGCCTGGCCTCCCTTGTCCCCAGTTCGTCGCCTGCTTCTCCGGGCGACCCCTTCGTCGCCAGCTTCGCCGGGCGACCCCGTCAGCCGAACCGCGCAACCCCTGTGAGACCGACCCCTCGTCTGCTGCCGGACCGACCACTCGTCCCAAGTGGGACCGACCCCTCGTCCCAAGTGGGACCTACCCCTCGTCCACAGCCAGACCCCACCTCTACCGACCGAGCAAGCCGCCGCACTTTTCTCTGTTTTCTTTATATAAAATCATAATTTTTAGAGTCCTTGTTTTATAACCTCAGGAATTGGATCATTTGTGTGTCTATGTCTCCTGACTTCATTTTCTTGTGATTCTTGGTTACATTTTCTTGCCTGTTTGCATGTCCAGAATACTCTTTCTTGTTATCAGTCCATTGTATTATTATTAACATTAAAATCCATAGAAGCTTCTATTGGATGTGATACCTTTTTTCCCCTCTTTGGCAAATATAATGAGGAATTAAGCACCTTGACCCAAGGTAAGATTGAACTACATGAAGACGGATATGCAATTTTTGTGGAAATAAAAGCACATCTGGTTCATGTCCAATCTTTGGGTAAGGCCATCTTAGACTTTTCTGTGTACACATTTACTAAATGGGCTAAGACTGATCCAAACCTATATCCAAACTCACATAAATTACAAATATTTTCTCCAAGACTTTATTAATATTTTACCTTTGTCTATAGCATTTTGTCAAAGGTTTAAAAATTATTATGAAATGCAAACTATTTTTCTTTGCTTTTAAAACTATTTTGTTTTAGAATCTTGCTTTTCCTATGTCAAACATAAGTATACTTAACTATATTTTATTCAAACATTTTTATACTTAAAGAGTTAACAGTTAATTCAAGTAAGATGCATTTCATATGTTATATAAAACATAAATATCAGAAGAAAGAAAAATTCTTATTTATTAATGTATTGCAGAGGTAAACCAAAAAAAATAAGTTGCAACTATTTTGAACATCATTCTACAAGAAAAGTATAAATTTATTAAACTGACTAGATAATTGTGAAATCTGCAATATCCTAAATAAATATCAATAGAGCAATTAATAAAATATTTTCTCCTATTTTAATCTTATTTTTAAGCTTCATATAATTATGATGTCTGCACAAATATTGCAGTTACAATTTATATTTTAAAGAGTAATGGACCTTACCTAAAGTCTATTTTTATGAGTAATGGGCCTTACATAAAGTCTATTTTTATTTCTTTGAAACTCTTGAGAATGAAGAAAATATAAACTGAATATACGGAATGGATTCCAAAGAGGTCCTTTGATCTTAGCCTACCTAGTCCAACTAATTTGCTGCGAATATATCAATACAGAGGTAATTTAATGAAAGTCTTAGATAAATATTTTCCCCAGTTTTTGCTTCCTAATTACCTCTTATTAAAAGTGTTTGGCTTTTTACAGGAAGGCTAATATTTCTTATGTCTTGTTTCACTTTTTAAAGAAGAATCTTCTTTCCACAGAAATTTAGTTTATCACCTTTCTATTCATATATTTAATAATGCCAACTTCATGTTTTGAACTGGTTTTCTTTTCACCACTATTTTGATATGCCATGTCCTTTATTGCACTATTATATTCTATTCAATTCATCCACATGATTTTTTATTTTTAAAGATACATTGTCAGGCTATTTCCATTTCTCTATAGTAAACTTTATCGTTAGTAAGGAAAGAATTGGTACATTGTACTTTTAGGATTTTCTTAATTATTTTGATGGAGTTGTAAAACATGGCAACTAATCTGATAAATTCCCTACATATTTTGTTGGGATTTTTGGTAAAGATTAACTGGAAGAAGAAGAAGAAGAAAAAAAAGAATAACTGGAAGAAAATAATAAACTTAGAATATTTAGTATTCTCCCCCAGAAACCCATATCATACATATAAAAATAAAGGCATCCTTTCATGACTTTCATTATAGTTCCATAATTAACTTTGCAAACAACTTGAAAATTATTTTCAAGTAATTTGTAATTTTATATTGTTTTTCTGAGCAGGAACACTTACCACATTATTTGCAATGTTTCTTTACAAACTATAAAATATGCCAATAAAATGCTGACTATGTAAGAATGCACAGATAAAATATAAACTGTAATATTTTAACAGTTTTAAATTTAAATAAATTAGAATACTGCCCTTTGTGTATCTCTTCCTCTATTTTATTCTTTATTGTGATAAGGATTCAGTCTTCTGAAGTTGATAAATCTATAAAAACCTGAATTTCTGTAGGTAGAAAAAAATTAAATAATCTGAATATTATGATAGTTTTGGTTTCTTTCTTTCCAATCATTGCAACTCCCAATTGATTTAATGAAAAGTTTGAGGTAATTCCAATAATGAATGAACTTTACAGTATTGACAAAAAGTCATATGCCATTTCATGTAACATTTTCCTTAATTTTTTAAACAATTCCATTTTATTTATATATTAACAAAGCATACAATTCATCCTAAGTGTATAATCAATGGAATTTGCTATCATCACATACTTGTGCATTCATCACGTCAATCGTTATTAGAGCATTTTCATTATTTCAATAATAAAAATAAACAAAAAACAAACAAAGAAACACGGAAATTGCTCACCTCTCAATGTCTCTCAGCTTCCTCCACTATAGAGAGCTGCTGTTCCTGCCTATTCTATCCAAAGTGTATAATCAATGGCTTTTATTATATAATCACAGTGTTGTACATTCAACATCTCAAAAATGTTAGAACAATTTGATTTTCTAAAAAGAAAGACTGTACACCCTTTATATTCCTTTCTCAGACCTATACAACCACTAATCTCCTTTCATCTTTAAAAATTTATTTATATTTACATTTTATATAATTGAATCACACAATATGTACTTCTCTGTGTCTGGTCTCCTTCACTTAGTATAATGTTTTCTTTTTCTGATATTAATATTTTGTACTATTAGCTTACATTTGTTCAGCTTCAAAGAAAAATGGTCTTATAGATGCAGTTCTACCTAGATTCAAATTTCACATAATATATTTATATTTCACTTAATATATCTACTTCGTAATAGGGCAATCATACAGTATTTGTCCTTTTGTGCCTGGCTTGCTTCACTCAACATAATGTCCTCCAGGTTCATCCATGTTTTCCTCTGTTTCACAACTTCATTTCTTCTTACTGCTGCAAAATATTCCATCATGTGTATGTCCCAGAATTTGTTTAACCACTCATCAGTTGATGGACACCTGGGTTGTTTCCAATTTCTAACTATCGTGATTAATGATGCTATGAACATCAGTGAGCAGATAACTATTCGCGCCTGTCCATTTTCAGTTCTTCTGGGTACAAACCTATCAGTGGTTTTGCCAGGACCCATGGCAAGTCTGTCTTCAACTTCCTTAGGAACTGCCACACAGTCCTCTACAGTGGCTGTGCCATCTACATTCCCACCAACAGTGAATAAGCGTTCCTCTCTCTCACAGCCTCTCCAACATATAAAGTTTTCCAACTTTTTAATAGCTGTCAGTATAATAGGTGTGAAATGCAGTTTTGATTTTCATTTCCCCGAACATTTTTTCACGTGTTTCTTCATCATTTGAATTTCTTTTGTGGACACTTGTCTTTCCAAGACATTTGCCCACTTTGTAATTGAATACTTTGTTTTTCTATTGTTGAGTTATATGATCTTCTTATATATCATGGATATTAAACACTTATCAGATATGTGATTGCCAAATACTATCTCCCATTGAGACATCTACCTTTTTACCCTTTTGACAAAGTACTTTGAGGTGCAATGATGATGAATTTTGAGAAGGTCCCATTTCTCTATTTTTTTCCTTTTGTTGCCTGTGCTTTAGGGGTAAAGTTTAAGAAACAACTGCCTACCGCAAAATCTTGACAATGTTTTCCTACATTTTCTTCGAGGAGTTTTATGGTTACTGTTTCTATATTTAAGTCCTTGATCTGTTTTGAGTTAATTTTTGTCTAAGAGGGGAGATAGGGGTCTTCTTTTCTTCTTTTGGATATGGCTATCCAGTTCTCCCAGTACCATTTGTTGAATAGACTGTTCTGTTCCAGCAGGGTGGGCTGACCAGCCTTGTCAAAATCACTTGGCTGTAGATGTGAGGGTCTATTTCTGAGTTCTCAGTTTGGTTCCACTGGTCAGTCTGTCTGTCCTTAGGCCAGTATCATCCAGTTTTTACCACTGTAGCTAAGTAAAGTGCTTTATAGTCAGGAATTGAGAGTCCTTCAACTTTATTCTTTTTTAAGACTTCTTTTTTTGCTATTTGAGGCTTCTTACACTTACAAATAAGTTTGATTATTGGATTTTCAATTTTTGCAAAAAAGTCTTTGAGATTTTTACTGGTATTGCAGATTGAATCTGTAAATCAGTTTGAGTAGGACTGACTTCTCAATGATATTTAGTCTTCCAATCCAGAAAAACGGAATGTCCTTCCGTTTATTTAAGTCATCTTCAGTTTCCTTTGGGTATATTATGTAGTTTTCTGAATACAGGTCCTTTATGTCCTTGGTTAAGATTATTCCTAAATATTTGGTTGTTTTAGTCACTATTATAAATGGATTTTTTTTCTGGCTTCCTCCTCACATTGCAGATCAGTAATGTATAGAAATGCTATTGATTTTTGCATATTAAGTTTATGTCCCACTTTTTGCTGAAATTGTCTATTAATTCTAGCAGCTTTGTTGTGGATCATGTCATCACCAAACAATGAAGTTCCACTTCTTCCTTCTTTCCTATTTGGATGCCTTTTATTTCTTTGTCTAGCCTAATTGCTCTAGCTAGAACTTCTAGCACAATGTTGAATAATAATGGTGACTGTGGCCACCTTTGTCTTGTTCTTGATCTCAGCAGGAAAGTTTTCAATCTTTCACATTGAGTACAATGCTAGCTGAAGGTTTTTCATATATGCACTCTACCATATTGAGAAAGCATCCTTTTATTTCTATCTCTTGGAGTGTTTCTCAAGAGAGGGTACTGCATTTTGTCAAATGTCTTTTCTGCATCAATAGAGGACTATGTGATTTTTCTTCTTCAATTTATCAATATGGTTATTACACCAATTGATTTTCTTGTGTTGAACCACCTTTGCATATCTGGGATAAAACCCATATGATCATGGTATATAATTCTTTTAATGTGCTTTTTTGGGTTCTGTTTGCAAGTATTTTGTTGAGGATTCTTGTATCGATATTCATGATAAATATTGGTTTGTAATTTTCTTTTTTTCATAGTATCTTTACCTGGTTTTGGTATTGGGGCGATGTTGGCCTCACAGAATGAGTTTGGTAGCATCCTTCCTGTTCAATTTTTTGGAAGAGTTTGAGGAAGATCTTTATTAGTTCATCTTTGAATGATTGGTAGAATTCACATATAAAGTAATCTGGTCCCAGGTTTTTCATCATAGTGAAGTTTTTGATGATTGTTGCAATTGTTCACCTGTGATTGGTTTGCTGAGGTCGTCTATATCTTCTAAAGTCAGTGTAGGTGGTTCATATGTTTTCAGGAATTTGTCCATTTCATATACATTTTCTAGTTTTTTGGCATACAGTTGTTCATACAATCCTCTTATGATCTCGCTTATTTCTATGGGGTCAGTGGTAATGTCCCCCCTTCCGTTTCTGATTTTATTTATTTGTGATTTTGTTTGGTTTGGAATTAGTTTACTGCTCTCTTTCTAGTTATTCCAAGTGTGCAGTTAAATAATAATTTTTAGCTCCTTATTCTTTTTAGTGTAAGCATTTAGGACTATAAATTTCTCTCACAGCACTGCCTTTGCAGTATACCATAGGTTTTGATATGTTGTGTTCTTATTTTCATTTGTCTCAATATATTTGCTGAATTCTCTTTCAATTTCTTCTTTGACCCACTGACTGTTTAAGAGTGTGTTTTAAATCTTCATGTATTTCAGGATTTTCCCTTTTTCTGTCCATTATTGATTTCCAGTTTCATTCCATTATGATAGAGAAACTGTTTTGAATAATTTCAACCTCTTTAAGTGTACTGAGATTTGTCTCGTGACTCAACATATCTTGGAGAAATATTCATGAGCACTTGAAATGAATGTATATCCTGCTGTATTTGGTGCAATGCTTTATAGATGTCTGTTAAGTCTAGTTCATTTATCATATTATTCAAGTTCCCTGTTTCTTTATTTATCCTCCTCCAGATATTCTATGCAATACTGAGAGTGGAGTGTTGAAGTCTCCAAATATTATTGCAGAGACATCAATTTCTCCCTTCAGCTTTGCCAATATGTGTCTCATATATCTTGGGGCACTGAGGTTAGGTACATAAATATGTATATTACTTACTTCTTCTTGTTAAATTGCCCCTTTTATTAATATATAATGATCTTCTTCAATTTGTTTATAACTATTTTGCATTTAAAATCTATTTTGTCCAATACTAGTATTGCTACTCCTGCTCTTTTTTGGTTACTATTTGCCAGGAATAACTCTTTCACCTTATTTCTTTTAACCTGACTGTGTCCTTATGTTTGAGGTGAGTCTCTTATAGACAACATATAGATGGTTCATTTTTTTTAATGCATTCTATCAGTATGTGTCTAGTGATTGGAGAGTTCAAGTCATTAACATTCAAAAAAAGCATTACTTACTTCTTTCATTTTTACTTTTTGGCTTTCTGTTGTTGTATTATACTGTAGTCTATCTTTTTACCCTTTCTATATTCTTCATTTCTACACTCCTCTCCAAGTCTCTTACTCTCACTTTTTCCTTTCAGGTTGCAGCACTCCCTTTAGTAACTCTGGTTATTCTGGTCTTTTGGTAACATATTTTATTACCATTTTGTTGTTCTGTGAAGACTTTGAATTCCTCTTCATTTTTGAAGGACAACTTTTCCAGATACAGAATTCTTGGCTGTCAGTTTTTCTCTTTCAATACCTTAAATACATCATTCCACTTTCTTCTTACCTCCATGGTTTTGATGAGAGTTACCATTTAATCTTATTGAGTTTCCCTTGTATGTGATACTTTACTTTGCTCTTACTGTTTTCAAAACCGTCTCTTTATCTCTGATATTTGTTATTCTGAAAAATAGGTGTCTTGAAGTAGGTCTATTCATGTTTATTCTGTTTGGGGTTTGTTGTCCTTCTTGGGTATTGGTATTTATGTCTTTCAAAAGGGTAGGGAAGTTTTCAGTCATTATTTCTTCAAATATTCCTTCTGCCCCTTTTCCATTTTCTTCTCCTTCTTAAATGCCAAACAATCATGCTTTTGCATTTCAAGTTATCATTCAATTCCCTGAGACTCTCTTCCATTTTTTCCAGTCTCTTCTATTTTTGTCCTCCTGTCTTCCAGTTCAGATGTTCTGTCTTCAAAATCACTAATTCTGTCTTCAAGCAGATCAAATCTATTCTTATGTGCCTCTAATGTACTTTTTAAAGATTTATCTCATTTTTATTTATTCCCCTCCCTCTGTACTGCCTGTGCTCATTGTCTGCTCTCTGTTTTTGTTTTCTCAACAAAAAGACACTTAGAAAAAATATTTAATTATTTACCAAGAAATCAATATGATGTGTAAGATATTCTTCATAATAGTCAAAGAGTCAAAAATTTTCTTCAAAAAACATAAAACTATAGTTGGTGTATGGATTACACAAAATTGGCCAGATATTCAACTATATGTTATTATAGAGGACACACTTTAGATCCAAAGACACAAATATATTGTAAATAAATCTATAGAAAAAGTTATACCATGCAAATAGTATCCAAAGAGAGTTGTAGAGGTTATACCTTTAAATTTCTCAAAATTATGTCTTACAAAATATACCATAAGATAAAAAATTGTTTCTGGAGTCAAAGAAGGATATTTTATTATGACCAAAGGGTCATTCCATCAGGATAACATAACAATTATAATCATAAATGCAGTTAAAAATATTTCCCCAAAATATACCGAGGAAAAAGGACAGAATTTAAAGGCAAAATAGACATTTCCACAATAGATAATAGCTGGAGACCTCAATTCCCAATTTTAATAAAGGATATAATAATTAGGCCGATCTCAAAAAGGATAAAAGACTTGAGAAACACTATATAATTACTATAATGCATAGATATCTGTAGAACATTGTATTCAACAACAGCAGAAAAACAATTTCTAAAGACTCATGAATTATTGCCCAATATGTATTATATGCAAGGATATTAAACAAACCTCAATAGATTTGAAGAGGTTAAAACAATACAAAGTATTTTCTCTGGCCCCAAGGGAATTAAATTAGAATTAACAACAGAAAAGAATGTGAAAAATGCACAAATATGTCCTTCAAGTTTGACCTTTTGTTGTCTTTATTATGCAGTTGTTCCATTGTGTCCAAAGGTTCTCACAAACCTTGTTGCTTTTGGTTTTGCAGACTTGGCAGTTTGTGATATCTGACTGAGGTGTGCCTAAGAGTTACTTCCTGATTGTCCTCCTAACTCCATTTTAAAGTTCTTAGCCATGAGAAATTTAAAATTTTGTTTTATCACCTTATTCACCATTTACTAATTTTATAATTTGTAAACACCACAGCTATTTCTGTCCTGAAAAATTATTTGATACAGTGATAATCTTTAAATAAGGGGGCAGGTGAACCATTGAAATTTGTTCTTTGTTTTAAGGTATGTTTAAGGTATGTTATTAGGCTACATGAAAAAAGTAAATATAAATGAGTTGCAACAACAACAAATAGACTTGGGAAAATGACCTTTGTTTCATTTCAAAAGCTTTTATATGCATATACATATGCAAAACAATATTGACATTTTCAGGACAGTCATCAGTTGTTTCATTTTCAAATGCACATATACCTAAGCTAATAAGGGTACAAGTGTTAGATAACAGTCCTCATGAAGAGAAAGACAACTTAAAGATTCTGTGCAACTATGAAGTTAAAGACAATAAAGGGAAATTCCAGAAGAATAGAATCTTTAGAGCTTGCACCAGTTATTATTAATGCTTATTTAATTAACGATTATTTATTCAGAACAATCTCTATTTTTTTCCAAGAATTTCCTTTTTTTTTTAATGTAGCATCAATTGTGAATGTAAATCTCTACCTAAAACACTGATCTCAGAGATCTCATCTTTTATGAGGCAAAGAGCAACATTTACGCAGGGTTAAAGTTTCCATCCACTTTCTTTCAACAGTTTGTTCTGACTGGATTTATTATTCTAGAATGAGGAACAAGTAAAAATTTTCAGAGCTTTTTTCCCTGAGTGGTGTAATTGCTTCATGGGAGGAAATAAAATACCAGAAATGAGAGAAACACTTTGGAGAGAACTATTTCACTCATGTGAAATCATAACATACGGGGATAGCAAAACATGCAGATATGTTCACAACACCTATACGACCATAATTTAAAGCAGCACAAAACCAAATGAAATCTATTTCCAGCCCTTACAACTGGGTTCTCTTTATTCAGTATTAATAACCAAGGCTGCCTCCTTCTGGTGTCTTTACAAGAGTCTCAAATGTGCCTTTTCCTAGCGACTTTTCTTGACTGTTTATTTTAGTAGAAAAATCATGAGAGCCTGTTTGTAATAAAATGGCATGGCACGACTATAAAATACAACATCGTGCTTCCAATATAATGGAGAACTTGTCAGAAAATCTTGATTGTGCATGTGCCTGTTTTCCTTCCCATGCTGTTCCCAGAATTGTTTTTAGTTCTTCACCTTAGGGGAAAACAGAACAGCATGCAGAAGAGAAAATGCACGTTTGAGGTTTTCAGTTACAGCCAATAAGTCTTTCGTTGTTGTTGTTGTTGGTTTAATAGTGCCACCACAGAAAAACTTGAAGAAATCATCTCTATGAATATTTGAGAAAAACAAACAAACCAAAAAAAAACCCCGAAGTTTATTAGTCATCTGCATGTGTTTTTGGATATTTAAGAATCCTCCACTACTTATAAAGGTCTGTATATTTAATTGCTTTGTGATACATTCTTGCATTTATTTCTGTGAGTCTGTTTTATAACACATCATTCCAAAGCTCAGTTGCTCCAAACAACTATCATTTATTCTCGCTCACTTATCCGTGTTTACTGAGGGTGTCTTGTGTAGGTATAGATTGCCTGGGGTGGGCTCACAATTGCAAGGACACGGGCTGCCTCCAGCTATCTCCCACATCCCTTAGACCAGTGGTTACCTGATGTATTTGTCAGTCAAAAGGGTGCTGTTGCAAAGAACCAGGAATCTGTTGGCTTTTATAAAGTGTGTTTATTTGGGGTAGAAGCTTATAGTTGCAAGGCCCTAAAGAATCCAACTCAAGCTACCACTCGAGGTAATTCCTCACCCAAATTCTGTTGCCAAGTGTTGAAGCAAGATGGCAGGCGATGTCTGCGAGGGCTCAGCCTTCCTCCTTCCCCTTAAGGCTCCATGGTCCCAGCTTCTTCTGATCTTCTGGCATAAGGCTCATCCTTCTTCTCAGGACTCATTTCTTTCTAGGCTCAGCTGCTCCGTTCTCTTGACAATGTCAGCTGTAGACTGTCAGGCTCATCTCTGTTACCAAGGCCGAAGCTTTCTTTCTCTGTGTATCTTCTCTGTGTGTCTACTTGCATGTGATTCTGTTTTATCTGCCCCTCCAAGGGGGCTGAAATTCAACACTGAGTCGTACTCTAATGACTTGGCTGAATCAAAGCCCTAATCTTAACATAATTTAATCAGGCATTTCAGCTGAATCTAATGCAATCAAAGGGTTATCATGCCCAGAAGAACAAACCAGTTTATAAACAGAATCTTTCTTTTTGGAATTCATAAATAATCTCAAACTGCCATGCCTGATGTGTTCACTTCTCTGGCCAATGACAAAGTATGATGCCTGAGCCTTCCTTCTCATCATGTCTGCTAGCATTCCATTGGACAGAGATCAAATCCAACATCAGTGGTGCTTGGAAATATATTGTCCCTGCAATTATAGTGCATAACAATTTTAGCAGCTTTTCAGTAAACAGTTCTTTGCTTTACTGGCAGCACATGACACAGTCTGTTGTGCAGGTGACAATAGCTGCCGTATTTCATAGGAAGTTGTCATCTAGTGGTGTATATTCATCACTCTCTTTCTTGACATCAGCCAGTCATTCTCCTTTAGATGATTTTTCCCTGACATCTTTCCAAACAAGGTACCAGCAATGAGAACTCAAATTATACCAGATTTTGTCAGTGCACAAGAAGGAAAAAATCCTCTTCTGTGAATTTGAAGGCATTTGTTTTTCTCCCAAAGTTCTTCAACCCATCTACCAAGTGAGCTGCATGTGGTTCTTGTCTGCTTACATAATGCAGACTGTAATGGCATTTATATTATAATTTTACACTTAGAAAAAACATTGAAGGCTTAACATACATATAAGTAATTGGAAGCAAGTTAGACATTTTAGTGACAACTGCATATTTCTAATTCTTTGATTAAAGCTATGCCTGTTAAAGAGCATAAATGTGCAACAACTACTAGCTATTTTAATTCTTTTTTGTCATTATAAAATAAATTCCTCCTAATCAAAAGTGAAATTATTTCTTTTTATCTATCACTAGAAATCTGTCACATATTAAATGTATTCTGCTGAGAGAAAATTTTATAAAATTACATGCTAAAGATATTGAATATTTTCTAAAGTGAGAACATAGATTTATTGCTCCTGACCCTGAAATATTCTAAAATTTCTATTTTAGTGATTCCTTGAAACGGTCTAAAAATAATATATTATCACAAAATTTTTGAAACACACATATATACATGTATTTATGGAGAGAGAGAATATAAAGTGGGAGTACACTTCAATAGTTGATAAAATGTAAGTTGCAATTATTCATTAAATCAATTATTCATTTCATAAACATTGACAGCACACAACAGCCACCTTTGCAAAGTGCTGGATAAAAATATAAGTAAAAACACATCCTTTAATTTTTAGGAATCATATAATAACAGGTTTCAGGGTTGTGTGGAGATAAACTTGTGAACAGAAACTTTTATTAACTAAACAAGCACACTTAGTTGCACACACATGATATTATGGTAGCATATGACATATTGAGTGGATCAGGTCTGGGGAGGGTACACCAGGGAATAAGCCTGGGATCATTGCTTTAGTATATGAAACAATTATATCAAGTATATATTTAGGATTTTTTTCCCAATTAATTTAGAACTGATAAAAATATGCAAAGGTTCAGATCACTGTCCAGTGCTTAAGGAATACTCTGTTAGATCCTATAGCAGAACTGATATAACAAGTCAGAATCTATATGCACAGTCTGTGCTCTTTATATAATGCATGTTCAGGCATCAAAGACCTTTTAACTAATGTATTAATTTTCTATTGCTACCCTAACAAATCATCACATACTCTAAGGCTTAAAACAATAGCTGTTTATTGGTTCACCATCTCCAGGTCAGATGTCCAGCACATTGTGTGTCTGGGTTCTTTGCTCAGGGTCTTACCAGGCTGAAAGCAAGACATCAGCTCGCACTGTGGTTCTCATCTGAGGTCCCAAGTCCTCTTCCAAGCTCCCTGGTTGTTGGCAGAACTCATTTCCTTCCTTGCCCTTTCCCTGTGGCCTTCTCCATTATCAAGCTAGCCATGGCCTGTGGAATTCTAGGTTTGGAATCTCTCTGACTTCCCTTCTGCCTTCCCCATTTAAGAGCTCATAAGATTACAATAAGCCTAAATAATCCAGGATAATCTCCTCATATTCACAGATTTTGAGGATTAGGGCGTGGATTACTTTGGCAGCCTTTATTCTGCCTTGCACAAATATATCAAGCATTGCTTTATTATGAAATTTTATGAAAGTCTTCTGGTCTTCATGGCTTTGATTTCTTGTTTTTGTTTTTATTTTACTTTCTTTCCACTTATATTGAGAAAGTAAAATAGCAAGTTTATTCAGGAGGTTCCAGATATTGTTATGAAAATATCTGGATTGTAGGAATGACTTAAGGAAGAGGTAAATATTGATGAAAAAGTGGGGTGAAGCAAATGGGAAAAAACACTGCTTTTCTTGTTTTGAACCACCCTTGGATACCTAGGATAAAACCCACTTGATCATGGGTTTTTAAAGTGCTTTTGGATTCTGTTTGCAAGTACTTTGTTGAGAATTTTTGCACTTATATTCATTAGAGACATTGGTCTGTAATTTTATTCCTTTGTAGTGCCTTTATCTGGTTTAGGGTGATGTTGGCTTCATTGAATGAGTTTGGTAGTGTTCTTTCCTGTTCAGTTTTTTGGAGGAGGTTGAGCAAGACTGGTATTAGATCATCTTTCAATGATTGGTAGACTTTGCCTGTGAAACCATCTGGTCCCAGGCTTTTCATCTTAGGGAGGTTTTTGATGACTATTTCAATCTCTTCACTTGTGATAGGTCTGTTAAGGTCTTCTATTTCATCTAGGGTCAGTGTAAGTAATTCATATATTTCTAGGAATTTGTCCATCTCATCTATATTGTCTAGTTTTTTGGCATATGGTTGTTCATAGTATCCTCTTATGATCTCTCTTATTTCTACGTTGTCAGTGGTAATGTTCCCCCTCTCATTTCTGATTTTATTTATTTGTGTCTTCTCTCTCTTTTTCTTTGTCAGTCTAACTAAGGTTTTGTCAATTTTGTTGATCTTCTCAAAGAACCAATTTTTAGTTTTTTTGATTCTCTTTATTGTTTTCTTGTGATCTGTTTCATTTACTTCTGCTCTGATTTTTACTATTTCTTTCCTTTAGCTTGGTTTGGCATTAGTTGTTGTTTTTTCCTAGATCCTTCAGGTATGCAGTTAGCTCTTTCATTTTAACTTTCTTCTTTTTAAGGTAAGCATTGAGGGCTATAAATTTCTTTCTCAGCACTGCCTTTACTGTTTCCCATCTGTTTTGATATGTTGTGTTCTTATTTTCAATTTTCTGAAGATATTTGCTAATTTCATTTTCAATTTCTTCTTCTTTGACCCACTGATTATTTTAGAGTGTGTTGTTTAATCTCCATATATTTACAAATTCTCCTTTTTCTGTCAATTATTGACTTCCAGTCACATTCCATTATGATCAGAGAAAGTGTTTTGTATGATTTCAGTATTTTAAAATTTATTGAGACTTGTCTTATGACCCAACATATGGTCTATCTTGGAGAATGATCCATGAACACTTGGAAAGAATGTATATTCTGCTGTTTTAGGGTGCAATGCTATATAGATATCTGTTAGGTCTAGCTAATTTATCATGTTATTCAAGTTCTCTGTTTCTTTATTTATCCTTTATCCTGATGTTCTATCCAATACTGAGAGCTATTATGGTATATACCTGTATTTCTCCCTTCAGCTTTGCCAGTGTGTGCCTTATGTATTTTGGGGCACTGAGGTTAGGTGCATAAATATTTAGTAGTTATTTCTTCTTAGTAAATTGCTTCTTTTATTAATATATAATGGCCTTCTACATTCCCTATAACCATTTTGCATTTGAAATCTATTTTGTCTGATACTAGTATCACTATTTCAGCTCTCTTTTTGTTGCTATTTGCATGGAATATCTTTTTACAACTTTTCACTTTTAACCTGGCTATGTCCTTATGTCTGATGTGGTTCTCTTGCAGACAACATATAGATAACTCCTTTTTTTATCCATTCTATCAGTCTATGTCTTTTGATTGGGGAGTTCAAGCCATTAACATTCAATGTTATTACAGTAAAGGAACTGCTTACTTCATCCATTTTGTCCTTTGGCTTTCTGTTATCATATAAGTCCACTGTCTGTCTTCTTACTCTTTAACTTACCCTTCTTAAAAATCTCTTCATTTCTATACTGTTTTCCAAATCTCTCACACTTGGTTTTTTGTTTTTAGTTTT
This sequence comes from Dasypus novemcinctus, assembly GCF_030445035.2. Lineage (NCBI taxonomy): Eukaryota > Metazoa > Chordata > Mammalia > Cingulata > Dasypodidae > Dasypus > Dasypus novemcinctus. Next base: position 11,610,316 of record NC_080686.1, on the reverse strand, counting down.
TTCCTCTCAGGTGGCAGCACTCCCGTTAGCTTCTCTTGTAATTCTGGTCTTTTGTTAACATGTTCTAACAGTTTTTGTTTGTGAAAAGTTTGAACTCACCCTCACTTTTAAAGGACAGATTTGCTGGATAGAGTATTCTTGGCTGGCAATTTTTCTGTTTCAATACCTTAAATGCATCATACCACTTTCTTCCTTCCTCCATGGTTTCTAATGAGAGGTCAGCCCTTAATCTTTTGAGGATCCCTTGTATGTGAGGCTTTGTTGCATGTTGGTTGTGTAGGACAGAGTGATCCTCTCTTATTGGCCTGCTTATATCATGATGGACTCCTAGAAGGATGTCCGTTCGTGGGGCAAAAGCCGAGAGGCAAGAAAGAAGGTTCTTAGAGGGGGAGAGGAACCTCGGGGTTTGCTATCTCAATGGTCCATTGACTGCCTACTTCCTGCTCATCCACTTATGCCATCTGCTCCACCCCACTGAGGCAGGGGAGACAGGGGCCGTGTGGAGAGGATCAATAAGAGTCGGACCAGAGAAGGCGCACCCAAGTACTCAAAGGAGATAGAAATAAGAGAGGAAGATAGGAAAGAGTACCCAAAGTAGGTTCCCAGCAGTCTCAACTCCAGCAACGAGGTGAGCAGTGAACGGAGCAAAAGTTCTCACAGAGTCCACTCTGGAGACGCAGGCTTAGTAGTGCAGGTCTGGTTTATTGAGGAAATGCAACAGCTTTTATGGGCGTTTAAGGGGAAGGACCGTGTAAGAGGTTGATTAGATGATACTGGGTGGAGTGAAATGCACGTCAGAGCTCTAGTGCTGGTTGCCATGCCCTTATCAGGTCTGTGCAGGTCTGTGCTCACTGGGCTTCAGTTGCCTTTTCCTGGAAATGGGCTGGTTTCCAGTATTTGCCCCAGGTGCTCTTTTGTTACTTTCGCACAGTTTGGTTGCCCCAGGCGCCATTTTGATAGCTCTAGGCTCCATCTTCCTTTAGAGACTTTCCAGTGGGGGAAATTCACATAAGGCTTTGCTTTTCTCTTTCTGCTTTCAGAATCCTCTGTTTATCTCTGAAATTTTTCATTCTGAATAGCACATGTGTTGGAATAGTTATATTCAGAATTACTCTTTTTGGTGTGTATTGTCCTTCTTGGATATTGCTATTTATGTCTTTCATAAAGACTGGGAAGTTTTCAGTCATTAGTTCCTCAAATATTCTTTTTGCCCCTTTCCATTCTCTTCTCATTCTGGGACACCAATAATGCGAATGTTTGCATGTTTTATGTTGTCATTCAATTCCCTGAGACTCTGCTCCATTTTTTTCCATTCTCTTTTCTTTCCGTTTTCCTGTCTTTACCATTTCAGATGTTCTCTCTTCAAAATCCCTAATTCTGCCTTCAAGCATTTCAATTCTGCTCTCATGTGCCTCTAATGTAGTTTTTATAAAAAAATCTTTTTATTTTTTATTTTATTTTTTAATTATCTCTTTTTTAAAGTTAATAGATCATACAAAATGTTACATTAAAAAACATGAGAAGTTCCCATATACCCCACTCCCCACTCCCTCACCCCCATTGTTTTTAATTGTATTTTTTTGAAGATTCAAAGACCACAAAAAAGTGTTACATTAAAAATTGTAAGAGGTTCCCATATACCCCTCATCCCCCACACCCCACTCCTCCCAGATCAACAGCCTCTTTGTATTTTTAACCTCATCCATTGTGTCTTTCATTCCCAAAAACTTTTACTTTCCTTTGTAGGCTTTCAAATTGTTCTTTATGCTCACCCAGTGTCTTCTTAATATCCTTTATTTCATTAGTCATATTTTCTTTAAATTCTTTGAGTTGATTTAGGAGACTTGTGTGAGTATCACTGATTGATTGTCTTAAGTCCTGCATCTCATCAGGATATTTGGTTTGTTCGTTTGGCTGGGTCATCTCTTCCTGTTTCTTATTATGGCTGGTAATTTTTCCTTGATTTCTAGGAATCCTGATTTCTAGGAATCTGATTTCTAGGAAATTTCCTCTGCTGGCCAGTTTTTCTCCTTTTATTGTTTTTTTTTTCCTTCACAGATCTTCTTTGATATTTGATTTATCTTATTCTAAATCTTTAAAATAGCCCAGCTTAAGTTATCAAAATCAGACCTGGACTCACTAATGAAGTACAGATTTTTTCCCAGGTGTTAGAATACAGAGAGAACCAAAAACAGTTTTTGTCCATGCAATTTCCTGATGGTTCAACAGACGGCACTCATTGGCAAGCCTTTCCAGTGAGTTGTTTTGGTCTTGGCTTTCCCCAGTGTTCCTGTGTTGAGTCTCCAGAGCAGAGATTTAAGGCAATCTCTGGTATTTTGTTTTGATTTTTTTCACCCATTCACTGAAAAAATTTTTGTTGTACAAGGAATAGCGCCCAAGGCAGGTACTTATATTCCTGACCTCTACCCCACCCCCACCCACACGCTCCTGTTTTATAAAGCTATAGGACAGCAGAGTTGGAATTGAAAAGAAAGGTAGGGTAGAAGGCAACAGATAAATTGGACAAGAGTGAGAAATGCAGAAAGAATAATAGCCACACACATGCTAGTCAAACACGTTTAAGTTCCTGCAGCAAATCTGAAACATGCAAACCAAGTCTGCACTGACTGGTGACCCTACCGTGGATACAGGTGAAAATATTCAATACTAAGGGAGCTGAGTGACAAGAGAAAACTCTGGACCACAGCTACAGTGGGACAATCCAGAGAGAAGGGGAGTACCTTGTGGCACACAAGCTAGAAATCCCCTTAGGGGGCCAATCTATATCCCACCCATTTCCTTGCCTTACCGTATTGTATATTCCTCAGGAAAGTGAGACCCTGGCTAGGCACACCACTCCATGATAAGGCTGAGCTGTCCTAGATCTCTAAGAGACTGCCTCATTTATAAAGATATAAAAAGTGGATTAGGGTAGGTGGGGAAGGTAAGAAATGTAAAGATTATCAAAAATAAAATAGAACCCAGAGAAAATCTCAAAGCTGCCACCATCTAGCACCAGCAACCTGTTCTTCCCGGTCTCAGTAATCCCCTCTATAGAAGATTTACATAAGAGGGACAGTTCTCCCCTGCAAAGTCTGCTAGTACGAGGTTATAACCTGGAGAGTAGGAAGTGTCTGCCTTAGGCTGGTTTGTGCATGAGGCCACATCAGGTCTCCTTGAGGACATTTATCTTGGCACAGATCTTGAGGGCAGGGCTCTCTGCTTGCTGAATTCACTGAAGAAGAGCCCTGTCCCCAACCTCCCCTCCCTTACCCTTGATACAGCTGACAGGGAAGAAGATGTCTGTTCCCCTCTCAGTCAGCTGCAGTGAGATGGGGGCTTTACCCCAGCTTAATATCTTGGGGATAGGTAAGGGGACCCTTTCTGGCCACCATAGGAACTTGGTAACTCACGTTTGTTGTTTCAGGTTCTTCGTCTCTCTGTCCCTCACTCTCCTGGAAGTTGTGTAGTACTGTCCTGGTCTGCTGATCCCCAAAGCAGGTCCTTCCAATAGCTGTTGGCCCTTCTCCATTGTTTTCGTGAGTGCTTTGAGCTCTGCCTGTTAGTCACCACCATCTTCCAGTAATCCTCACACTGCTTTTCTTGAGGGTTATGATCTTGGGAATTTAATTTCAATTTAAATTTTTAAGCTTAAAACCTTTGCTGTGATTGCTTACAGTAACTAAATTTAAGTTAAGTAGGGGAGGGAGTAGGTGGATAGACTAGACTCACACTTTAAAGGGACACAGGAGTTAAAGAGCATAATATCCCACCCATCCTTCCACTTGAGGTCCCTTGAGACAGAGTCCAGCCTGCACTGGGAGAAGGGCAGTTAAAGATTTAAATTGAAAATTATGTTAAGATTTTGAACTGGATTGGACCCCATATAACCAAGTGAAAATTTATGGAATGTTATAGGATAAGAAAGATGAGATTCAAGATGCCATTAAAATACTAGGGCTATAAATTCATAAATTAAATAAAATGTATGGATGGAGAGACTGGCAAGCTCAAAGAGATCTATAAGTAAATGAAGAGGTGACCATAATGTATATATGGAGCTGAGATGAGAGGGCACATCTTTGATTCTGGTTTCTGAATAACTATGGAAAGTGTGCTTATTTGTGTGTGGAAGAAGAGAGGAGAGATAGAGATGAGAGAGTGGCAACTTATGTAGATCAAGGATTGATCACTGAGAAAATGCCCCAATTTATAGCTGCACTGAGCCATATCTTGGTTTCCATGTCTTTGTAGTGTAAGCAGGACTCAGTGACAATACAGCAGAAGGGATGGGATGCCACTTAAGGAGTTAGATTTTCAAATGGCTATGTGACTTCTGCACTGTGACCCACATTACTCCCTTTCTTACCTTTTCAGATACCTTACTAAAGAGGGAGCCATCTGGTGTGATGTAAACAGACTTAAGAAGTCCAGGTGGAAAGGAACTGATATCTCCAGCCCACAGACAGGAGGAATCTGAGACTGGTCAAGCCATTTGGGGGAGGATGGAGACAGCTATGTCATCCTTTGTCAAGCCTTGAGGCGGCTGCATCCTGGATGACACTTGTCTGCAAACTCATGAGAGACTGTATTAGTCAGTCAAAGGGGTGCCAAAGCAAAGTACCAGAAACCTGTTGGCTTTTATAAACAATATTTATTTGGGGTAAAGCTTACAGTTACAAAACCCTGAAGAGTCCAACTCAAGCTTGCTTTCTCACCAATTCAGTTGCCACGTGTTGAGGCAAGATGGTCACTGCTCTCTGCCTGGTCTCCTCTTCCTGGGCTTCCTCTTCCTTTCAAGGTCCCATGGACCCTCTTCTTCCTGATCTCAGCTGTAGGCTGGCATAGGGCTTGTCTTCCAGGCTTCCCATCTCTCAGCTTCAAACTCAGGCGAATGGCTCATCTCTCCCTGGAGCTTTAGCTGTTTGAGCCTTCTTCTGTCTGTCACATGACAAAGTTCTCTCCTCTTATTGTGTCTTCTTGAGTGAGTATCCGTTTACATTGGCCCACTAAGAGGATGGGGACTCAAACTGATTGACATTTTAAACTGACATGGTTGAGTCAAAGCCCTAATCTTGACAGGTAATCTAATCAAGGGTCCCTCAACTGATCCAAAATAATCAAAAGACTGTCACACCCAGAAGAATAGTTTACAAACATAATCTTGCTCTTTTTGGGATTCATAAAATAATCTCAAACTGCCTCAGAGACCTTGAGTCAAAGTCACCCATCTAAACCACACCTGGATTCTTTACTGACAGCATATGGTAACTAATAAAGACCCATTGTTTGGTATCATATTTTGGGGTCATTTGTTGTATGAAAATAAATAACCAATACAATAGTCTAACCTTAAAAGAAATTGTTTCATAAAATCTGCTTTACAAATGTGAATGGCCTACTGTTTGTAAACATTGTTATAAACAAAAGTCATATTTTCAAGACCGTCCAGAAAATGTGATTATTTTCACACACACAAAAAAAGACCACAAAAGTATTGGCATAAAATATTCTTCACATTTCAAAACATCAAAGCCAAAGTGAACTTCATAATGCAAAGGAAGATGGAAAGATTCTCAGACTCTTACAGAGCTGGGAGTCTATGCAGCTCCTTTCATAATAAACTGGCACAGGGTTTTTTCTCCAAGTTCTTTTAAATACAGTCTGGTCGGAGACTCCCAAAGTTTGAAGTGTTGATCTTTTTTGCAGGATATTTTTTAAAAGAAAGCCCATATTCTGGACTTTTCAAAAGATTCTACTTCTTGTCTATATTTTTACACAAATTTTATCAGTCTTAAAAGTAAAAAAAAAAAAACCAAAAAACTGAACATTTATTGACATACAAATATGCTATCAGAGTTAATAAGCAACTTTTTAACAATTTTACTTCATTTTAAATTCCAATTGCTATTGGTAATTGTGGTAAACAGACCCAAAGGAGACCCCCATGGTCCCACCTGCAGATGTTTGTGCCTTTGTGTATTTCCCTCCCTTGAGTGCTAATTCCTGTGATTTGTGATTGGTTTTTAAATGGAAAAAATGTGGCCAAATAATGTGATGCCATCCCAGGATTGCCTTACATAATACTTGTTTTAGAAAACTGGAGCAAGAGACGTTCTTTTATTCTTTTCTTGGCTTAATGAAGTAAGCAGCCAAGGTGGAGAACCCCACATGACGTGGACCTGTGCGTGACCTCTTAGTACAGTGAGCCTTTCTCGATGACTGCTAGCCAAAGGCAGGGCACACTGTCATACAGCCTCAAGGACATCATTTCCCAACAACCCAAGGTGCTGGAAGCTGAATCTTCTCCAGCTGAGACTCTAGATAAGAAGTAGCCTAATTGATACTTTGCTTGCATCCTTATGAGACCCAGAGTAAAAGATCCAGCTTAGAAGAGCTGGTACAGCTCAGTGGTTGGGCACTTGCTTCCCATGTATGAGGTCCCGGGTTCAATCCCTGGTACCTCCTGAAAAATGAAAAAAAAAAGATGCATCTTTGCTAGACTCCTGAGCCACAAAAACTGTGGGATAATAATCCTGTTTGTTTTAAGCACTGCAGTAATCTATTACACAGCAACAGAAAACATAGTAATGGGCCTCCAAAGTCATTTTTGCTTAACCTCTGTCAATGCATCTCAGGAATTTCATACAATCCAACTGGAGTTTATAGATGCCTGCAAAAATAAAATTATTCTGGATGTCGACTTTTTTTATCTTTATCAGTTACCATCTCCACCAGCAGAACATGATGTACAAGTATACTATCTCTCTTTATAGCTAATAATAATGATTATTTCCATATTAATAGATCCTTTTATGAGAATTCTTTTTTCACAATTCAAGTTTTTCAAAATTACCATTGAGTTTTCAGTGGTGTCTTTGAAAGAAAACTACAATGGTAGTCAAGGAACTTGGGTTCAAGGCTAGATTCTGTTTCTATGGAACCCTGCCGCAATAAACACATTTCTAAAAAATTCATATTTCTACTTCCTTAGTCCACTTCTAAATGCCTGGAAAATGACTGAACTGCTATTATTGAGTTTCTATTTTATTCCAGTGCTGTTCAGGGAGTCTTTAAACACTCTTTTTAAAGTTAAAATTGTTACCAGATTTTGTCTATGTTCTTGGCTATGCTGCAGAAATGAATTTCAGGAGCACACCAGGTGAGTTAGGGCAGTAATTTATTCAGGTAGGGAGGAAAGAGAAATGGGAGAAAATAACAGAGCAGGGGTCTCAGGTAGAGAGGAAGGGGCTGAAAAGGGATAAAGAGGGCTGATTTAGAAGCTACAATTCCCCATTATAGATTATAAATCCCCAGGTTTACTTGCGTGGCCACGTGGCAGAGGGAAAATGGTGAGAGCGGTGCACAGAGGGCAGGAACAGGTCCAGAGGCAGGAGAGCTGGGCAAGAGCACACTCAGTCCTCGTGGTTTGCTTTAAAAGCTATTAATTATTCCACCCCTTTGCTAATGGCAGGGGAGGGGTTCCAGCTGTTTGCTGTTTTGATTGATTACCCCACCCATCAATCCCCTAGTGAGGACCCAATGATAAAGTCCCTAGGGAACATCCAGGACTTTTCCTTGCATCCAGAAGAAGTCATTCTTCTGGATGGCAGAATATTGGGGGTGGAGGTCTTCCAGCAGCCATCTCAGGGTTACTGATGTCCAGGTGGACTCTCTGCCAGGTTCTAGATCCATCTATTAATTCCCTATCTTGCTAGCTTGCTTCACAATGGTCTTACAAAAAGGTGTTATTATTTCTTTATAAATAAGGAAACAAACCCTGAATTATCAGGTAAGTCGTCTACCTATTAAACAAAAGCATAATAATTTTTGAACCCAAGTTTCTCTGGCCCCAAAACTAGAGACCTATTATACACATAGTCCCACTGCACAGTTTTTCTATGATTAACACATTTTAAACTACCATCTTGGTCAGTTGTCCCGTTTTCACTCATTAATGACATAAAAATTTAAATCTGCTTATGGATCATTGAATATTTATTTCAATATCTAATTATAAATCAAACAAAAGTGTCTACCTTTGATAGAAGTAATCTGCTTACTAACACATTTCTTTTGGTTGACTGTAGAAAGGATAATGATTACCAAATTTTCATACTTTGACTATAACATTGTTAAATTATACCACTCAATATCTTAGTTAATGTTTTTCAATTAATATCTCTCATTATTTTCAAACCTCCCCTATAAATAAAAAAGAAGGGATTTACAAAGTAAATATGCATTTTTATTCTGGACTTGCATTTTAATTCCAAGGAGGCTTAGTGTTTCTCATTATTGACTTAAGAGTTAGAAGAATTTCTCCTCAAGTTTGTGTTTAATTACTTCCATTTAAAATATTAAGTTAAAATAGAATATTCAAAATCAAAATACCTGATTTATCATTTACTGTGTTTTATAGTCCAGATATAATACAATTACATAGTAAAGGTTAATATTTCTATTGCAATTTAAAGATCCTGCCATTCTCTGTCCTATGCTACCTAAATAACAATCAGTGAAGTGCTTGAAGAACATTGAGAGAGCTGACTGTTAGCATCTCTTCCCAACAACCTGTTTGGTGATATCATGCTAACAGCTTGAAATCTGCCATGGTAGGAGAACATAACCCATGGTAAAGAGTACAAATCAGGGTCAACCAGTTTACTAGCCCACCACATATTATAGTCTTTGGAAAAGATAAAATAAAACAAACTACTTTTCACTAAAAATAAAAGAAAATTTAGAAATTCAAGTTGACTAATTTTACAAAAGTACTAAATACGATGACTGTGTTAAAAATCTGTATCAATTTAGCATATTTTAGATGAACAGGTCAAGGTTTTCTGAGACATTGCAAATAGCTACATAACCTTGCGTCTTTATATCATGGTTAACATTTCTAGTCTACGAGAGTCATTCATCAACAGCCTGAGCTCTCCAAGGAGTTCTAAGAATGGGGGTCCCTAATTAAATAGTTCTTAAAGAATTTTTCTCTTCATGGTTATCAGTAGGAAAACTCCTGTTCAGCATTAAACCAGTCAAGCTTTATGCTGTAGAATCATATGGTGCAAGGAAAACTAGCACAGAATTCCACAGATAGGAGCTTGGCTCCATAATTATTTCTTTGTTTGCCTGATGCTGAATATACAAAAGACAAAGTGTGTTCATGTCTCCAAAATGCTTCCTAGGCTTTGTAATTGTCCTTATCACCCTGATCACTATAAACAGTAAGAATTCAACACAGCAGGGACAAGATTACAAGTCAGACACACGAACTCTGTTAATTGTGAATATATATTTACATTTCAAATAATAAAACAAAGAGAAAATTAAAGTAGAATATTTTGGCTATGGGATATTTATTAATAAGTGAAGCCATGTCTCTGCCAAGAATAGGTTACCATGGTTCCTCTACTTAGCTCAGAGGAGGAGAGTTTTCACAGTGAAATGGAATGCATTGTCCAAACAGTCGCTGTTGATATATATATTCAGATGGAAGGGCACTGCACATTATGATCCTGAAAAAACATTATCAGACTAAGCTGTAGAGTTGAGCTCACGGTGGGACTTATATATATTCTTGGTTTTATTCTTTAATAGTAATGAAGTCTTTCCACGATGACAATGACAAAATGGCAGGAGTATCACTTCCTCAGCCTCTAAGCCTAAATGGAATGCTACACCTGCATCTATCTTCTGTATGATTTTGACCTCAAGGAACTTCACAGTTTTGCATTTTCCAGGATATTTTATCTTGAAGTCATCCTGTTAATCCAGTAAGCAACTAATTCCTTCCTAACAGTGAAACCACAAAAGTCATCAGCAATTTGTTTATATTTATTTTTTTTTATATTTGCATCTTCCAAACTACCTGTTAGCAGAAGTGAGGTTAAAAAATTCTCACATAGGGAAGCAGACTTGGCCCAGTGGTTAGGGCATCCATCTATCACATGGGAGGTCTGCAGATCAAACCCGGGGCCTCCTTGACCCGTATGGAGCTGGCCCACGTGCAGTGCTGATGCACACAAGGAGTGCCGTGCCATGCAGAGGTGTGCCCCATGTAGGGGAGCCCCATGTGCAAGGAGTGTGCCCTGTTAAGAAGAGCCGCCCAGCATGAAAGAAAGTGCAGCCTGCCCAGGAATGGTGCGGCCCACACAGAGAGCTGACCCAACAAGATGACGCAACAAAAAGAAACACAGATTCCCATGCTCCTGAAACAACAGAAGCGGAGAAAGAAGAAGATGCAGCAAATAGACACAGAGAGCAGACAACTGGGGGGTGGGGAATGGGAGAGAAATAAAATAAATAAAGAAATCTTTTTAAAAAATTCTCACATTAAAGTCTTCTTTAAGAACTAACTTCAAAATAAAATTCAGTCAGAACATTGCAAATTTACCATTCACTATTCATAGAATTTATTAATTTTACAATAAACTATTTCTGGCCTAAATAAACATCATAATTATAAATTATTCTGAAGGCACTGATAAACTAAAGACAAATTATTCTAGATTAAGCAAGTTAGAGAAAAAATTAAATCGCATCTAATTCCAGTTTTTGCTGTAAAAGGTTTGTTAAAATTTCTTCAGCAATATAGGTTTATTTATTAGCAATGAAATAGCATTGGATAAGGGTGATAAGTGTCTTTTCAAAAGAAAAAAAAAATTCCAACAAAGAAAACAATAACTTGTTTTACCACTGAGTTATTATATCATCATTTCACTCAACATCATAATGTGATTATTGTACAAGTTCTCTGTTCCCCATTACATTATAATCTCTGTGAGGCCAAAAACCAAAGACATCTTTTAAATACTTTAACCCAAGCACCTCAACAAGTAGCTCAACAAAAAGTTATCAAGGGTTGAATTGAATGAATAAATGAAAGAAGGAAGGAATTGTTTTAGTTTCTGTTTAAAAAATATTTATCAACACTGTCTTCAAATTGACATCTCTTTTTTCTATTTTCTATTTTTATTTTAAATAATAATTTTAAAAATGTAGTCTGTTGCCTTGTGCTCATGGTCACCTATTAAACGTATCATGTTTCTATCCCTCAATCTTTTTTTTCTCATTATTCTCCAAATCAGTCACTTTTCTCCATAGAAATTAATGTCATATATCTACTTATGAGTTACATGTTTCCCACCTCAACACTGCAAAGCAAATTGTGTCTATAGTTACTAATATTCTCTCAATTCTTATTGCCAGCTTATGCTCTATTATCCTTGTTGCCACATGAATCTTTGCCCACATTCATCTGGAGACTCAGTATCCTTTCATTCAAGCTTCTACCACCCCTGCAGGGCTGACTTTATCCTCATGTCATTTTAGGAAAGGATGGTGGTGATGGTAGCACAACATTGTGAATGCAATTAACAGCACTGAAATATATATCTGAAAATTACTAAAAGGAGAAATGTTAGATTGTATACATGGTGACAGAATAAAAACATTAAAAAATCCACGGATTTGAAAGAGAAAGTCTAAGGTCATGTACATAACTAGAAGGAAAGCTGAAAACTGTAACATGGGACTCTATAAGATAGTAAAACCTCATGGAGAACACAAATATGGATGCTGTTGCATATATAAGACTGTTTTTCAAAATATCAATACAAATACACTAGACAGAAGGAAAAATAATAGCAGCTATCAATGGCAGGGGAAGCAGAGAGATAGAGAGGTGATGAATTTTGTTTGTTTTTGTTTACTATTATTATTGGAACAATGAAAGTGCTCTAAGAATGAAGTGATGAATGCACAAACGTGTTTACACTGAATACCACTGATTTTACACTTTGGGTAGATTTTATGTTTTATTAATATTTATCAGTAAAATTGATTAGTTAAAAAATCCATGAACTATATTACAGAGTGAACCCAAAATTAAACCACGGACTTTAATTAACAATATAATTACAAAAACGTGCTATCATCTATCATAACAAATGTTCCAAACCAATGCAAGGTGCCAATTATAGGGCTGTATATGGGAATCCTGTATTTTATGCATGATTATTCCGTAAACCCACAACTTCTCTAATAAAGGGGAAGAAATGGACAGTGAGTAAGTTCTGTGGGTCTCATCTGACATATGTTGGCCATAATTTAAATGATCCAAGGTTCAACTCTGCAGTCCTATTAAGTAGCATAATCCCTGAGGGCTGTTTCAGTCACCAGAAGTATGAAATAGAGTTTCTGAAAAATGCTGCATGAAAAATTAGAGAAGACTGTGGCAAAATATGGTTCAAGCCGTATTTCCTGGATTATATATAATAACTTAAGAAAAATAAGGTGAATATAATTGGCATCTGAGGGAACTTACTGTGATGTAAGAAATGCACTTATCTGATTAATGCATAATATTACCCTTAAAATCTGATAAATGAAAAAGATTTCATTAAAATTGTCTGTCATGAAAAAAGTATGACATACCCCATTGAGAAGAGTGCAATATATTATAATTGAGGATCATTTTAAGGGCAGAAGGAGTTTCTTAAATCCCTAGTCCCCCTTTAGGACTCTAAAAATGTATTATTCGGGGGGTACGCACTCACTTATTCTCACCTACAACTCGGGGATCTGCTATATCAATCCTGTCGCTCATTTCAGTTCACATCCAAGAAACACTGGATGTGGACTGGAGTTACTCTGGGCCACTGGTGTGGTTCCCATGGCATGGGATGATGTCCCCCCACTGCAGGTAGAGAGGCAGCATTTCACCAGCACTTAATTTGGATGGCAGGCAAGACAGAGATTCAGTGGTCAGCACTGGCAGAAACTGAGGAGGTGCTGGTTAACCAAAAGCACCACCCGGTAACAACAAAGCTATTACCTGCAGGACAAGAAACCTCAAAGTGGACAAGAAAATATACTCTAAGAGAAAACAGGAAGAGAGCACCTCTTTAAAGAATCCCAGGACATTCCTAGTGACATTGAGTCATTCAAAGCATATATCCTACCAACCTTCCTCTACTAGGATACCATTTCTGTAAGGAAAACAGAAGGAAGAGAAAAAGGGTAAATGTGTTGCTGTTGGTATTATTATTAATGAGAAAGTGCATCTCAGAAAGCAACAAATTGAATCATTTTTATCCCAACACATTTACCAAATGGGATTTTTAAGAGTTAATATTTAAGCCATTGCATTTTAAAGTATGTAATGGACTTGAAAAAAATCAAACTTATACAACTCAGATTCCAGAGATAATGGAGGTTGCACAAGAGACATTATATGTTAAGTATCGAGAAGAAGAAGTAAAAAGTAGAAGAGGAAGGAGGAGGAGGTGGAAAAGAAAAGTTCATATAGCCCCATCTGGAAAAATGAATATATTCTCTGGAGCTGGATGAAATTTAGTGCAATTTCTATGACTTCTTATTTATTTCAGGTAATGAAATGTTCTCCAGGCAGGAATAAATTTATCTAGTCCAAGGTAATAATAATAACTTTAAACTTCATTCAAAGTCACAGCTCTGCCCCATACCCTGTCGAAAGCAAATCCCTAATGGTGTTAGAAACAGGTGTGATTGAGTGAAGAAATCAATCTCACCCTTTTGCCATGCTGTATTATTGATCTGCCACCAGGCTCTCTGGGCCTGGCAGATGTTAACAAACGTCCTGATTCTCCCCTAGCTCTCTGTTATGGATTTTTCAGAGCTCACCGGCTCTGCCACCACCACACTAGGGGTCTCTCATTTATCTTTCCCTAAGCAGAGGTGAATGGCCTCTCCCCTAGGTAGTGGTTTATGACTCTGTATTAGTCAGTCGTGTTCTGTTCTGTTTCAGACAACCCCAAATCACACAACACGTGTCTGTTCAAACAACACACACACATGTGCACACACACGCAACATGTGCAGTGCTTGATAGCATGAAAATCAAGGGTAGACATTAAGGGACTCTCCTCCACGCACTCATTCAGGGACCCAGGCACTCAATCATGGATGAGACCCGGGCTGCAAACATTTACTCAGGAATACCAACACCTGCTGAACTTCACGTCGAGGAAGGAGAGAATAGACTAGAGAATTATCTGTGATTTATTTTATTGGCTGAGTCTTAAAGATATCATTTCTGCACAGCTGATGTGTCATTTCTGCACAGCTAAATGTATCATTTCTGTAAATGTATCATTTCTGCACTGCTCCCATGGAATAGAACCTAGTCAAAAAGTCTTAACTAATTGAGAAGCAGTAAAGGAAATATATTCTTTCTCTTTGCTAAGGGAGAAAACAAAATAATATTGCAAGCATGTTGTTAGTTTCCTTTATCATTCCCATGACCCTGTGGTTCTGCAGAGTGTGCTGGGTCGCTTGGACAGAATCTGAGATGATCTTATCCAGATCTCTTGTAACAGCCTATCTGAGTCTCATGGATCCAGAGGACTCTCTCAAGTGGACTTTGCCCCAACAAAATAAGTTTTTTCTTTATTAGAGTAGTTGTGAGTTTACAGAACAATCATGCATAAAATACAGGATTCAGATATACCATTCTATTAAACCATCTTGCAATGGTGGGGATCATTCGTTACAACTGATGAAATGACATTTGTTTCGCTATTTGTGTAGTACAGCTCCATGATGTTTTTAAAAATTTTTATTCTGTTATCATATATACAGCCTAATATTTTCCCTTTTGACCACATTCTGATACATATTTCAGTGCTATTAATTACATTTACAGTGTGGTGCTACTATCACCACTGTCAAAACCTTTCCATCATTCCCAAGATTCCAAAGGAACTATGTCCCTTTGTGGGACAAATATCATATTTCATTCAACATGTCTTCATAGTTCATCCATGTTGTAATATATATCAGGCTGGCTGAATAATATTCCATTGTATTATTATATCATGTTTTGTTTATCCATTCATTGGTTGATAGAAACGTGTTGTTTCTATCTTTTGGCAATTGTGCATAATACCATTATGAAAATTTGTGGGCAAACATCTGTTTGAGTCCCTGCTTCCAGTTCTTTTGGGTTTGTACCTAGTAGTAAGATTGTTGGTTCATATCGTAATTCTATACTAACATTTATGAGAAACTGTCAGTCTTCCACAGTGGCTGCGCTATTTTTCACTGCATCCAGCAATGAATAAGTGTTCCTATTTCTCCACATCTTCCCCAGCACTCGTAATTTTCCTTTTTGTATAGCAGTCATTCTAATGATTTGTAGTTCCCTGATGGCTAATTGAGGTTGATGTGCTTTCTGGCCATTAGTATATCATCTTTGGAGAGATGTCTATTCAAGGCTTTCAGTCATTTTTTAATTGTGTTCTTTGCTTTTGGTTGCTGGTGTTGTTATTGAGTTGAAGGATTTCTTTATATGTTTTGGATATTAAACCTTTATTGGATATGTGGTTTCCAAATCTCCCCATTGTATAAGTTGTCATTTTACTTTCATGATAAAGCCCTTCAGCCCTTTTAGACATGAAAGATTTTTAATTTTGATGAGGTCCCATTTATCTATTTTTTCTTTTGTTGATTGTGATTTGAGTGTAAATGCTAAGAAACTATTGCCTAACAAGATCCTGAAGCTTCTTCCCTGCTTTTACTTCTGGAATTTGATACTTCTGGCTCTTATATTTAGGTCTTTGATACATTTTGAGTTGATTACTGTATAAAATGTGACATAAGGGTCCCCCTTCATTCATATGGAAATCCAATCTTCCAGCACCATTTATTGAAGAGACTACTCTACCCCTGTAGACTGGTCTTTGCCCCCTTATCAAGAGCATTTGGCCATCAATCTGAAGCTTGATTTCTGAGGCCCCATTTATATTCTAGTGGTCCATATACCCACCTTTGGGCCAGTACCATGCTTTTTAAATTACTGTGGCTTTGTAATAAGTTTAAAGATTGAGAGGTGTGAATCCTCCAACTTCATTCTTCCTTTACAAAATGGCTTTGGCTATTTGTGCCACAGCAATCTTCCTGAGAACAGAACTATAGATCCTATCAGAGTCAGATTTCCCATGCTACCATTAAGATTGCTTGTTGGTCTCTTCTTGGGTATAAATTAGAAATCCATTCATGGTCTCCACAGTATATGAAAGCTCTGTAAGTTGGACTAACCCATTCCATTCTCCAGGCCTGAGGTGCAATGATGGGGTCCCCCATTCCTTCTCTTCATATACCTGGAATCACAAAGGACCTATAGAGCTCCTTTTTTAACCTCAGAATTTCCTTGTCTGCTGTAAGGTAAAGTGAAAAACTGGCTTTATTTTCCTACTTTGCAAGTCCTGACATAACAGTTTAAAGCACCTCTTTGAAATGAGTTGTATATGATTTTGAAGCACTTGCCAAACCTGAGATTAAAACAGTAAAATTACAACACTTTCTTGCATGTTTAAAGAGTGCAATAAAAATTCTAAGTAATCTCTAACTTGGAACAATGATCAACTGTAAAATAATATATATTTATTGTGTGTGCATTGTTTGCTAGAAAAGATTCCTACACTTGAAAGTAGGTCTTTTAAGAATGACTCACAATAATAATAAGAGTTTTGTAATTAATTAAGCACTTCCATTGAGCACCTCATCTGTGCCAAGCATTAAACTACCTCTGGAGAAATTAAGCATTGCTGATGTTCTCAAAATCTTTATATGCTATCAGGGAAAATTGATTGAAAACAGTTAATTATGAGGTTTGAAAATTGTATGGTAGAAGTGGAGTGTGCAATGGGAGGCAACATAAAATTTAGATTAAGGAACCAGCCATATTAAGTGGATTAAAACATGTGGCTAGCACTGACCTTCATGAAAAGGTGCATATCCTTCCCTCTACCGTCACCTTACCAAGACATCCACCCCTGTTACTATTTATTGTACCTGTCCTGATGATGGGGTTCTGTATAGAGCATGAGTACAATGACCACTCTCACCTTAAAACTGTCTGGTTTTTTTTAGAAAAACTAAAACTATACTAACTAAACTATATTCAAACTTACTCTTTCCTGGGATACCATACCTAGATACTGGAATTGGAGAAATACTCAAATCAGAATGCTTTGATCCTCCCAGAATGGAAAGGTATATGCTCATTAATGTCAGGCAAGTAGCAAATCACTTTTTGCAACTAACAACATCCACTCCTTCTGGGTAGGAAAAAACATTCATAAGATCTACCAGAACAATTATGTATGTCTGCTGTAAATTCATTACAAGTGTTGTTTTTTTTTCCAGAGCCAAATTAGTTCTTTTATAATTTTTCCTTTCTAGTTCTTCTTTTTTTGTCTTTATTTGTTTTTTTTAATGTTACATTAAAAAAATATGAGATTCCCATATAGCCCCCACCCCCCTCACCCCACTCCTCCCCCCATAACAACAATCTCCCCCATCATCATGAGACATTCATTGCATTTGGTGAATACATCTCTGAGCACCACTGCACCTCATGGTCAATGGTCCACACCATAGCCCACACTCTCCCCCAGTCCACCCAGTGGGCTACGGGAGGACGTACAATGTCTGGTAACTGTCCCTGCAGCACCACCCAGGACAACTCCAACCCCCGAAAATGCCCCCACATCACATCTCTTCCTCCCACTCCCTACCCCCAGCAGCCACCAGGGCCAACAAGTGTTCTTAATTGGATTATGAAAAGCACTTTCATTTCCTAGATGATTAAGAGGTTTCATCACAAATGGGTGTTACACTTTATCCAAAGCTTTCTCTGAAGTTTTTCTGAGTAACTGCCACACTATCTTCCACAGTGGACCATTTTTCCTTGCCACAGCATGGAATGAGAATTCTTATTTTTCCATTCCTCTTCAAAACTTGTAATTTTCTGGGCTTGTTTTTTTTTTTTAATGTTAACCATTCTAGTGAGTGTGAAATTGTCTCTCATTGTAGTTTTGATTTACTACAATCAAAATTGATTCCCTATTGACTAATGATTTTGAGCATCTTTTCACATGCTTTCTGGCCATTCGTATATCTTTTTTTATAGAAAGTTCTATTCTGCTCATTTTTTATTTGGATTATTTGTCTTTTTAAGTTCAAAGATTTCTTTATATGTTCAGTATTAAACCATCGTGGAATATGTAGTTTCCAAATATTTTCTCCCATTGTGTAGTTTGTTATTTTAATTTAATGATAAAGTTCCCTGATGCACAAAAGTATTTAATTTTCATAAGGTACAATTTACCTATTTTTTTCCTAACAGTGCTTGTGCTTTGGGTGTAAAGTCTAAGAAACCGTTGCCTAACAGAAGGTCTTGAAGATGTTCCCCTATGTTTTCTTCCCAGATTTTTATAGTTCTAACACTTATATTTAAGTCTTTGATCCATTTTGAATTGATTTATATATATGGTGTGAGCCTGGGGTCCTCCTTTTTTCTTTTGCAAATGCAGATTTAATTTTCCAGCACCATTTGTTGAGGAGACTATTCTTTCTCTATTAAGTGTACTTGGCAACATTGCCAGAAATCAGTTGACCATAAATGTGAGGCCTGGTTTCAAAACTTCCAATTCTATTCGATTTGTCTATATGTCTGTCTTTGTGTCAATACCATGCTGTTTTGATTGCTGTGGCTTCATAATAAATTTTAAGATCAGAAACTTCTCTGTCTTCCAATTTTATTCTTCTTCAAAATGGCTTTGACTATTCAGATCCCCATACCCTCCCATATGAATTTGATGGTTAGATTTTCCATTTCTGCAAAGAAGGTTGTTGGAATGTTGAATGGGATTGTGATGAATCTATAAACCACTTTGAGCAGAATTGACAAATTAAGACTATTTAGTCTTCCAATCCATGAGCACAAATGTCCTTCCATTTATTTAGGTTTTCTTTTATTTATTTTAGCAAAGTTTTTTGGTTTTCTGCTTACATGTCCTTTACATCTTTGGTTAATTTATTCCTAGATATTTGATTCTTTTAGTTGCTATCATAATTGGAAAGGTTTTCTTGATTTCTTCCTCTGATTGCTCATTACTAGCACATAGAAATAACACTCATTGTTGGATGTTGATCTTGTACCTCACCACTTTGCTGAAATCATTTATTAGTTCTATGTGCACTGTTGTGGTTTTTCAGGATTTTCTGTCTATAGAGTCATGCCATCTACAAACGGAAAGTTTTACTACATCTTTTCCAATTTGTAAGCGCTTAATTTATTTTTCTTGCCTAATTTATCATGCTAGAACATCAAATACAATGTTGAATAGCAGGGGTAACAGTGGACAGGTTTAACTTAGGTCTGATCTTAGAGGGAAAGTGTTTAATCTTTCACCATCAACTATGATGTTAGCTGTGGGCTCCTCACACATACCCTTTATCATTTTGGGGACATTTCCTTCTCTTCCTAGTGTTCTGAGAGTTTTAATCAAGAAGCAGAGCTGACTTTTGACAAATGCTTTATCTGCATCAATAGAGATGATCATGTGTATGTTTTCTTTCCTTCATTTTATTAATGTAAAGGTGTATTACATTAATTGATTTTCTTTGGTTTAACCACTATGCACACTTTGAATACATCCCACTTGAATATGCTTTTTAATTCTTTTAAAGGGCTGTCTGATTCAGTTTGTTAGTATTTTTTTCAATTTTATTAATACATATTAATAAAGAAAAAAACTTCATCCAAAGTGTAGTCAATGGTATTTGGTATAATCACATAGCTGTTCATTCATCTCTTCAAACATTATTAGAGCATTTTCATTATTTCAATAATAATAATAAATAAAAAACAGACAAACAAACAAGAAAATTCCCCACCTCCCAATCTCTTTACTTCCCCACTTTACATAGCTGGTGTTTCTGGCTATCTAATTCAAACTGCATCATCAATGGCTTTTAGTATAATAACATGTTGTACACTCACATTCTCAAAAATTATAGAACAATTTCATTACTAAAAAAAAAAAAAGACTCCACACCCCTTAGCATTCCTTCCTCAACCCTACATGATCACTAATCTCATTCCATCTTTATACATTTATATTATGAAATTTATATTTCATTTCATATAAATGGAATTATAAAATCTGTAGTACTGTGTCTGGTCCCTTTACTTAGTATAATGATTTTTTGTCTGATATTAACATTTTGTAGTATTTATTTACATTTGTTCAGCTTCAAAGGAAAACAGTCATATATGCATTTCTACCTATAAACATATTTCACATAATATATTTAGTTCATTATAAGTAAATCATACAGTATTTGTCCTTTTGTGTCTGGCTTGCTTCACTAAACATAAAGTCCTATAGGTTCATCCATGTTGCAATATGCATTATGACTTCTTCTTGCCCCTGCATAATATTCTATCTTGTGTATATTCCACAATTTGTTTATCAGTTCATCAGTTGATGGACACCTGGGTTGTTTCCAACTTTTGACTCTCGTGAATAATGCTGCTGTGAACGTTGGTGTGCAGATGTCTATTTGCGTCACTGCTCTCAGTTCCTCTGGGTGTATACCTAGCAATGGTATTACGGGCTCCCATAGCAAATCTAATTTCATTTCCTTAGGAACTGCCACACAGTCCCCCACAGTGGTTGTACCATTCTACATTCCCACCAACAGTGAATCAGCGTTCCTATCTCCCACATCCTCTCCAACATTTACAGTTTTCCAACTTTTTAATAGCAGCCAGTCTAATAGGTGTGAAATAACATCTCATTGTAGTTTTTATTTGCATTTCCTAATCGCTAGTTGATGTTGAACATTTTTTTATGTGTTTCTTCACCATTTGTAGTTCTTCTTTGGACAGTTGTCTTTTGCTCATTTTTTAATTGGATATTTTGTCTTTTTATTGTTGAGTTGTATGATCTCCTTATATATCATAGATATTAAACCCTTATCAGATATGTGTTTGCCAAATATTTTCTCGCATTGAGTCATGTGCTTTTTTGCTCTTTTGACAAAGTCCTTTGAGGTGCAAAAGTTTTGAATTTTGAGGAGGCCCCATTTATCTATTTTTCCTTTTGTTGATCGTGCTTTGGGTGTAAGATTTAAGAAACTACCTCCTACCACAAGATCTTGTGTCAACGGCAGCTCAAGAAGAAATGAAAAATCATGCAGACTGGGGTTCAAGGGATCAGAGCAAATGCTACAGACAAGTTTACTGTACCAAGTCATAGTATTTGTACAGTTCCAAACAATGTTCTATTTAGCAAAAAGGCCCTAGCAAAGCTATAATTAAAAACTTAGCAACCACTACTCACATTGGTCTTAACATGTACCTACACCATGAGGAACAAGAAGCCACCGTCTCCTTTCACTGACTTCTTTCCAAGCCATTTATTTCCATGCCAACTGCCAACATTTCTATTAAAGCAATCATGTCAAATATTCCAGCATGCTTTATGCTGGCTAGTACTCCAACAATCTTGCAGAAATCTTCCTACATTTTCTTTTAGGAGTATTATGGTTGTTATTTTTATATTTCAATCCTTAACTCACTTTGAGTTAATTTTTGTATAAGGTGTGAGATAAGCGTCTTTTTTCTTTCTTTCGTGTATAGCTATCCAGCTCTCCCAGCACCATTTGTTGAATAGACTGTTGTGGCCCCCTCCCCCCAGTGGGCTTAACAGCCTTGTCAAAAATTGCTTGACTATAGATGTGAGGGTCAATTTTTTCTGAGCTCTAGATTGATCAACCTCTCTGTCCTTATGCCAGGACCATGCTGTTTTTTACCACCGTAGCTAAGTCATATGCTTTAAATTCAGGAAGTGAGAGTCCTCCAACTTTGTTCTTCTCTTCAAAGGTAGTTTTGGCTATTTGGGGCCCCTTACCCTTCCAAATAAATTTGATTATTGGCTTTTTGATTTCTGAGAAAAAAAAGGCTTTTGGGATTTTTGTTAGAATTGTGTTGAATCTGTAAATAAGTTTGGGTAGAAGTGACAGCTTAATGATATTTACTCATCCAAACCATGAACACAGAATATCCTTCCATTTATTTACATCTTCTTCAGTTTCTTTTAGCAATGTTTTGTAGTTTTCTGAATACACATCCTTTATGTCCTTGATTAAATTTATTCTAAATATTTTACTGTTTTAGTTGCTATTCTAAATGGAATTTTTTCTGACTTTCTCCTCCAATTACAGATCAATAGTGTCTAGAAACACCATTGATTTTTGTGTATTAACCTCTTATCCTGCCTATTTGCTGAAATTGTCTATTAATTTTTGAAGTTTTGTTGTGGATTTTTCAGGATTTTCTAGGTATAGTATCATGTCATCAGCAAATAGTGAAAGTTTTACTTCTTCCTTTGCTATTTGGGTGCCTTTTATTTTTTTGTCTAACCTAATATATCTAGCTAGAACTTCTAGCACAAAATTGAATAATAATGGTGACAGTGGGCCTCCTTGTCTTGTTTCTCATCTGAGTGGGAAAGCTTTCAGTCTTCCACCATTGAGTGCAATGTGCTATATTTTGTCAAATGCTTTTTCTGCATCAGTCAAGAAGAACATGTGATTTTTCATCTTCAATTTATCAATGGGGTTTATTATACTAATTAATTTTCTTGTGTTGAACCACCCTTGCATACCAGGGCTAAAACCCACTTGATCATGCTGTATAATTCTTCTAATGTGCTTTTGTATTCTGATTGTAAATATTTTGTTGAGGATTTTGCATTTGTATTCAACTGGTCTGTACTGGTCTGTAATTATCTTTTTTTGTAGTATCTTTATCTGGTTTGGGTATTAGGGTGATATTGGCTACATAGAATGTGTTTGGTAACATTCTTTCCTGTTCAATTTTTTGGAAGGGCTTGAGCAAAATCATTATTAATTCATCTTTGAAAGGTTGGTAGAATTCATCTGTGCAGTCTCTTGGCCCTGGACTTTTCATCTCTGGAAAGCGTTTGATGACTGTTTCAAAATCTTCACTTGTGTTTGATTTGTTGAGGTCTTCTATTTCTTCTAAAGTCAGTGTAGGTGATGCATGGGTTTCTAGGAATTTGTCCATCTCATCTGCATTTTCAGTTTTTTGGCAAACCATTGTTTTCATAATATCCTCTTTTAATTTCTCTTATTTCTTCGGGGTCAGTGGTAATGTACCCCCTCTCATTTCTGATTCTATTTACTTGTATCTTCTCTCTTTATTTGTCAGTCTAGCTAAGGGTTTGCTGATTTTTATTGATCATCTCAAAGAACCAACTTTTGATTTTGTTCATGCTCTCCATTGGTTTTTATGTTCTCAGTTTCATTTATTTCTGCTCTGATCTTTCCTATTTCTTTCCTTTGGCTTGGGATTAATTTGTTGTTCTTTTTCTAATTCTTCCAGGTGGGCAGTTAGAACACCAAATTTAGCTCTTTCTTCTATTTAATGTGAACACTGAGGGCTTTATATGCCCCTCTCAGCACTGCCTTTGAGGTATCCCATAGGTTTTAATTTGTCATGTTCTCATTTTCATTTGTCTCAAGATATTTTCTGAGTTCTCTTGCAATTTCTTCTTTGACCCACTGATTGTTTAGGAGTGTATTGTTTAATCTCCATATATTTATGAATTTTCCCTTTTTCCATCCATTATTGGTTTTCAGCTTTATTTCATTTTGATCAGAGAAAATGTTTTGTATAAATTAAATCTTTTTACATTTATTGAGACTTATCTTGTAATCCGACATACGGTCTGTCTTGGAGAAGGATCCATGTATGCTTGAAAAGAACATATATCCTGCTGTTTTCAGGTACAATGCTCTCTCTATATGTCTGTTTTGTCTAATTCATTTATCATATTATTCAAGTTCTCTGATCCTTTATCATCTGTCCAGATGTTTTATCCAATACTGAGAGTGGTGCATTGATGTCTCCAACTATTATTGTAGATACATCTATTTCTACCTTCAATTTTGCCAGTGTTACCTCATGTATCTAGGGGCACTGCAGTTAGATGCATAAATATTTAGTATAGTTACTTCTTCTTAGTGTGTTGCCCCTTTAAATATCACATAATGACCTTCTTCATCTCTTAAAACAGTTTTGCATTTAAAATCTATTTTATCTGATATTAATATTGCTGCTCCAGGTTTTTTTGTTTTTTGTTTTTTGTTTTTGTTTTTTTGGTTACCAGTTGCATGGACATCTTTTTCCAACCTTTTTCTTTTAAACTATTTGTATCCTTACATCTGAGGTGATTCTCTTCTGGACAATATACAGATGGCTTATATTTCTTCATCCATTCTATAAGTCTATGTCTTTTGATTGGGTAGTTCAAGCCATTAACAATCAGTATTACTACTATGAAGACATTACTTACTTGATCCATTTCTTCTTTTAGCTTTCTCTTGTCATATCTTATTATTATCTGTCCTTTACCCTTTAATTTACCTTTCCTAATAACCTTAATTACTACACTTTTCTCCAAGTCTTTCACCTTTTTTTTTTTCCTTTTAGACTGTAGCACTCCCTTTAGGAACTCCTATAATTTTGGTCTTTTGGTAATATATTCTATCAGTTTTGGGGGGTCTGTAAAGACTTTTAACTTCTTTTAATTTTTGATAGCTTTGCCTGATACAGAATTCTTAGCTGGCAATTGTTCTCTTTCAATACCTTAAATATATCATACCCCTTTCTTCTTACCTCCATGGTTTTGATGAGAGGCCAGCACTTGATCTTATTGAATTTCCTTTGTATGTGATATTTTACTTTACTCTTGCTGTTTTCAAAATCTTCTCTTTATTTCTGATATTTGTCATCTGAATAGTAGGTGTTGAGGTAGGTCTATTCATGTTTATTCTGTTTGGGGTTTGTTTTCCTTCTTAGATATTAATATTTGTCTTTCATAAGGTTTGGAAAGTTTTCAGTCATTATTTCCTTAAATATTCTTTCTACCCCTTTTCCATTTTCTTCTCCTTCTGGGACACCACTATTGCAGATGTTTTTGCATTGTCATAGGGTTCTCTGAAACCTCGTTTCATTTTTTCCATACTCTTCTCTTTCTGTTCTCCTGTCTTTTCCAGTTCAGAGGTTCAGTCTTTGAAATCACTAATTCTGTCTGCAAGCAGTTCAAATCTCTTATGGGCTTATAATGTACTTTTAATCTCATTCATCATGTCTTTCCTTTCCGTAAGGTCTATTAATTTTCTTTGCAGACTTTCAAATTGTCCTTTATGCTCACCCAGTGGCTTCTTTATGTGCTTTATCTCTTTAGTTATATATTTCTTTCAATTCTTTACATGGATTTAGGAGATTTGTGTGATTATCATTGATTAATTGCCTTAAATCCTGAATTTCTTCAGGATATTTTGGGTTGCTTTTTTTGACTGCGCTATTTCTTTCTGTTTCCTAATGTGGCTTGTATATTTTGGCTGATGCCTAGCCTTCTAATATGCAGGTGAATTTACTCTGATAACCAATTTCTCTCTCTTGCCTATTGTTATTTTTTTACAACTCTTCTTTGATATTTTGTTCTACTTATCGTAAGTTTTTTAAATTTCCCAGTTTAAGTTATCAAAATTGTGCCAGGGACTCACTAATGTGGAACAGACTTTCCCCGGGGGGTGTGGGAAAGAGCTCCAAAAACAGTTCTGGCCATGTAATTTCAAGACCGGCCAGCAGATGGCACTTGTTGGCGCACATTTCCACAAAGGAGTGTCTTCTCTTGGTTTTCCTTGGTTCTCCTCTGGCCAGAGCTGGGATTCAACGCGGGCTCCTCTGACTGAATTTAATGAATAAAAGCCTCCCCCCCCCCCCCCCCCCCCGCCCCAAGGTTTTTGCATTGGTATTCATAATATATATTGATTTGTAGTTTTCTTTTTTGTGATATCTTCATTTGGCTTGCTTTGGTATGTGGGTAATGTTGCCCTGTAAAATGAGTTAAGGAGTGTTCCCTTCTTTTCAATTTTTTGGAGGCTCTTGACATGATTGGTGTTAATTCTTCCTAAAATTGTTGTTAAATTTCCCCTGTGAAGCTGTCTGATCCTGGGGTTTTCTTTGTTCAGAGTTTTGTTATTACTCATTCAATCCTTAACTATTAATTGATTTGTTGAGAACTTCTATTTATTCTTGTGTCCATGTAGGTAATTTGTGTGTTTCTAGGAATTGATACATTTCATCTAGGTTATCAAATTTGTTAGTATACAGTTATTCATAGTATCTTTTATTAATACTTTTATTTCAATAGAGTTAGTAGTAATACTCTCATTTCTAATTTTACTTATTTGTGTATTCTCTTTTTTCTTTCTCATTCTAGATAAAGAGTTTTCAATTTTATTGATCTTTTCAAAGAAGCAACTTTTAGATTTTTTATTCCTTCTGTTGTATTTTGTCCCTCTGTTTCACTTATCTCCATTCTAATGTTTGTTATTGCCTTTCTTCTGTTGGCTTTGGGTTTAGTTTGCCTTTTTTTCCCTTAGTTCTTCCAGTTTTGAAGTTAAGTCTCTCATTTGAAAGATTTCTTATTTTTTAATGAGACCATTTAAAGATATAAATTCCAATGTTATCACTACTTTTTCTGTATCCCATAATTTTTGGTACTGTGTATTTTCTTTTTTATTCACTTCATGACATTTCCTAGATTCCCTTTTGATTTTCTCTTTAATGCATTAGTTTTTAAGAGTACATTATTTAATTTCCACATATTTGTGAATTTTCCATCTCTTCCTCTGTCTAGCTGCTTTCTTCCATTGTTACAGAAGATACATTTTATGATTTCAATATTTGTGAATATATTGAGACTTGTTTTGTGACCTAAGAAATAATCTCTCCTGGAGAATGACCCATGTACACTCAAGAAGACTGTATATTCTGTTGTTGACAGTGAAGTATTCTTTATAGGTCTCTTAAGACTGTTGGTTCACAGTATCATTCAAGTCTTGTATTTACTTTCCTTCTATCTAGATATTTTGCCCATTATTTAAAGTGGTTATTAAATCTCTTACTAAGAGTAGACCACTCCTTCAAGTCTATCAAACTTTGTTTTGTGTATTTTCGTGTTCCTCTCTTAGGTGTAAAAATCTTTATAGTTGTGACATCTTCTTGTTTTTTATCAGTATAGTTGACCATCTTTAACCCTTACAACAATTTCTGACTTAAAGTTATGCCACTTCTGTTTTGGTTACTACTTGCATGGTATAATTTTTCCACCCTTTCACTTTTTCATCCTACTTACGTATTTGAATTTAAGATAAATTCCTGTTAACCACATATAGTGGGGTCATAATTTTTATTCATTCAGCTATTCTCTGCCTTATGACTAGAGAGTTTAATATATTTGCACTTAAAATCACTACTGACTATGCAAGAATTTCTCCTGCCGTTTTTATATTTGGTCTTTTAAGCCTTACATTTTATTGACCCACTGTTTTTCCATTAATGCCTATATTCATACTTACTTGATTTTTTTGTTTTACTATATTGAGTTCCTTCTCATTTCTATCTGGATTTTTTTAAATACTTTTCTTGTGGTTTCCATGGGGTTAAAATGTAACACTCTTAATATATAGCACTCTTCTGATTTGATACCAACTTGACTTTAAAAGTATACACATATGACAGTTCCTATACCCCTCTGTCCCTCCATCTTTTTTGTACTTGTTACTAATTATATATTTGTACATTGTATGTCTGAAACTATAGATTTCTTCTAGGAGTTAAATGGTTGCTCTTTTTATATTTAGGTCACTGATGCATTTTGAGTTAACTTTTGTATAAGGTATGAGGTAGAGATCCTCTGTCTTTCTTTTGAATACGACTATCCAGTTCTCCCAGCACCATTTGTTGAAGACTTTTCTGGCCCAGCTGAGTAGGCTTAAAAACTTCTCAAAAATCAATTGGCTGTAGATATAAGGGTCTATTTCTTGATACAGTTCCATTGGTCAATCTGTCTTTGTGCAAGTACCATGCTGATTTTTACCAATGTAGCTAATAAATTGCTTTAAAGTCAGAAAGTGAGAATCCTCCAAGTCCATTCATCCTTTTTAAGACATTTTTGGATGTTCAGGACCCCTTACCCTGCCAAACAAACTTCATTATTGGCTTTTTGATTACTGCAAAAAAGACACCTGGTATTTTTAATGAGATTGCTTTGAATCTGTAAATCAGTTTGCATAGAGCTGATATCTTAATGATATTTAATCTTCTAAACTGTGAACATAGAATATGCTTCCATTTTGCAAGTGCTTTTTGGGGGGGTGGGTGGGACCTTTTGCAATGGTTTGTACTTTTCCAAATACAGGTCCTTTATGTCCTCAATTAAATTTGTTACTAAATATTGGGTTGTTTTAGTCACTGGTGTAAATGGAATTTTTTTCTTATTTCCTACTCATATTGCACATCTTTAGTAGATATAAAATACTAGTGATTTTTGTGCATTAATCTTGTATCCTGCTACTTTGCTGAATTCATTTATTAATTATAGTAGCTTTGTTGTGGATGTTTAAGGATGTAGGATCATAAAGGAGTTTCTAGATGTAGGATTATGTCATCAGGAAATAGTGAAAGTTTTACTTCTTCCCTTCCTATTTGGGTGCCTGGTTCTTGGTGGAACTCACAAACACTCCTGCCATCTGTTTTAGTTTGTCAAGGCAGTGCCCAATAAAAATACCAGAAATAGAATAGCATTTATATAGGGGATTTATTTGGAGTAAAAACTTAAATTTCCAATTCCATGAAAAGTCCAAACTGAGTCACCATCAGAGATGCTGTCTCATCAAAGTCAGCTACTGTTTATCCTAATGAATTGCCACTTGGTGAAGCAAGATGGCTGCTGATCTCTGTAAGGGTTCAGCCTTCTCTTCTGGTCTCCTCTTGAGCTACTCCACTGGCTCAGCCTCTTGGGGCTTTGTGCGTAAGGCAGTCTGTAGTTCTCCCTCTTACACTGCAGGATGAAACATGGTGTCTTCCCTTCCTGTGTCTCAGTTTGCCCATTTATAATAAACCCAGCAAGGTGGTAGAGACTCAGCCTGAGTCATGCCTCACTGAAGAAGTCCAATCCAAAGCCCTAAAGAGATCTTATCAAGTAATCTGACAAAAGTCCCTTCAACTGACATTAACGCAATTAAAGGGTATCCCACCCGGAAGAGATTCATTTACAAACATAGTATTTCTCTTTTTGGGATACATAAAATAATTTGCCACATCATCCATCACCCAAACATTGGTAAGTATGGGTTAGAAAATACAGACTTTATGCCAAAGATTGCTAGTAAGGACCACTCTCGGAGAAAACTCCCACAGTGCTGTGTATCATAATCACCTGTAGCCTAATGATCTTTAACCAATAAATTGGAGCTTGCACTGACTGTCCAGTGATAAAGCCTGTGGCTCTTTACTTCTCATCCTTATTACAGTAATATAAGCCATTGCAAAGATAGAGAAATGATGACATAAGATTATACTGGGTTTTGTAGAGCTAATGAAACAGAAAACCAAAAAAAATTCCCATTTGTGAGGGGAAGGCAAATGTAAGATCATGCTCACATAATCACCTTATTTAAAAGAGTTTCTTTCAATAATAAATCTTCCTGTTTAAGATTATGTTTAAAAAAAAACTGTTCTTTTATAACCTACTCACTTCTACTTGTACAATGCATTCAGAATCTGTGGGAAATCACAGCACTTTCCTTGGCTCTCTTTTTGTTTTATGTCAAATACAATTAGAGGTCAGGAATATATGCTCAAGTGACCACCAAATACTTTACCCAGAAACTTTGAAATTGAAATTGTCAGTGGAAAAAGAATTCAAAGTACGGCAAATAAATATTTTCTAGCTAACATTATAGACCCATGATACACAACAATTCAAGTTTCTCCCTCTGGCAATAGACTCAGCAAACTGAAACTTTTTATAATAATGTCAACAATGACACTATCAAAATGATTCATTGACTTACAATTATCAATAGGGAAAGGGGCTTAAAAATTTCTATGCATGTATCACATAACAATTTGTCTTGTGTATCCTTTTCTCCTTCTGTGTGTATCTGATATGAATGAAAATATAGGAAAAGATAGATGAATATTTCTCAGATGTTAGCAATAGGAAAAATACAGTATTCTCTGCTCTCTCTGAGTCTCTCAAATACAAACACACACAACTCACACACACAAAAACACAAACGTGCAGACATACACAAACACATGTGCAAATTCAAAGAAAAGAGTCATAGAGATGATCCACGACAAATTTCTTATTTTCCCTTTATCAAGGATGAAGACAAAGAGAGTAATAGTTTTCCACTATCACAAGTTATTTAGTGGTACTACAGCACCAGTAAAAGACAGATCCTTGAATAAGAATCTGAATTGACATAAATATTATACTATAAAACAGGTTCCATCTATTTCATATAAATTAAAACATGATTAAAATGAATACCTAATTTAAATTAACAGTAATAAGGACACTAACTAATAATCTAGCATTATAACAAGGATAACAAGTTAATATCCAACTGTTTTGTAAATTCCCTGCATGCTTTTAGATTCCCAGCAACAATGTACAGCTACAGAGCTTTGTTTGACATTATTTTCTTTTCAGCACTTCAAATGTTATCCACTGTCTTAGAGCCACTATGATTTCTGGTGAGTAATCAGCTGCTAATCTTATTGAGGATCTCTGTAAATCATGGTAAATAACTTCTCTTTCAGGCTTTCAATATTTTCTCTTTGTCTTTCAACAGTTTAAATATGATATTTGCAGGTTTGGATCTCTTTGAATTTATGCTACTTGTGTTTTGTTGAACTTCTTGGGTATGTAGACGAATGATTTTCTTGAAATTTGGTATATTTTGAGCCATTGTTTTTTTCAATGCTTTAGCAGACAGCTTACAAATATGGCTTAGCCTTCAATTTCTACTTGCACAGGGCCTCAATGACAGCCAGAGATGAAAGCTTGGACTTTCTTTTGTCATTCCTGATCCTGTGCACAGCTTTGTGTGTGTGTGTGTGTGAACTTCAAGTTTCCCATAGATATGTTGGACCTATGTAAAGTTCCCTGTGGATATCTCCTTCCCCAGTTTCCCTTTTAAGTTTTTTTGGTCAATCTGCTATTGCCAGCTACTAATACCACTTCAGAGAGCTGTGATATTAAAAATTTGATGCTGGTTGTTTTTGACAAATCCCCTCAGGATAAGGTTACTTTCAGAATGAGATCTCAAGGCAGGTCAAGCATAGATAAAATAGCTCTGGGATTCTACAGGATATGGCTTTTGGGAATCCCAAACTCAGCCTGTCCCTTCTAGGGTTTGGTGGGCTGCTGGTTTCTATGGTAACTGTAGTTGTAAGACTTCTAGTTTGCAAGTCTAGAATGAAGCTATGGAGATGCTGATAGGCATAAGGCAAGGTAAGGGGCAAAAAAAGCTTACTCTTCAGCAGTTTTTTCTATATGATTGCTCCTTAGATTAGTTCAAGCCTTTGGTTGATTTCCAGATTTCTGAAAGGTTGATTTTTGACAATTGTTGCTAATATTGTCAGTTTCCTTTAGAGATGCGAATTTTTTGAAGTCTTTAATCCACCATTCTGGAAGTGCTTCTTCTAATACATCTCTTCCTCCTTCTCTGAAATTAACTTCTCAAAACCTTGCCTGTCTCTTCATACATCCACATCTTCTTTCTATCATACAGAACTCAGTGTATAGGAAACTGCATACTGTCTTAATAAAATAGAAGGCACACCCTCTCTTATTTTCTCACAGTCAAAATACAAATCAACCCATACTGGTACTTGGCATCTTCATCTACCGTGGTATAAGGCAAAAAGATCTGTCCCTTGTCAAAGACCACCCTCTTCTATTGTGCTTGAGTCTTCTTTCAGCCCCTTCAAGGATTTGCCCCTTTAATTATAGCATTTATCTCCCAATCCCCTCCACCAACTATCTCTCAACTTCTCTTCTTCCTCTTCATCCTCCTCCTCCTTCTTACTGTCTCTGCCCAATAATTCAAATCAGCACCAAACTTAGATGAATCACTAGGAAAATGTAAGCACATTGTCATTAGTGGCCTGGACTAATTATGATTCATCTCCCGGACTCGACATTTTCCCATCACAACAAAATCGCTTACCTTTTTCCTGTTTTTAACTACTCACACTTCCTCCACCTTTATCTCATAAAAGAAGTCTACTCCATGTAGAAACCAGACTTCTTACCATGGCCTACACAAGACCACCATACAGCTACCTCTTTAAACCCCTCCTCAAATACATCTCCCATTACCCTAAGCACATTGACTTTATTTCAGGTTCTCAAATATATTGAAACATTTTGCCTTCTTAGACTCTTTGTGAGTGTTGTTTCCTCTTCCTACTATGCCCAAACTTATAGGTCTCAGAAATTTCAAAATAATTGCAACATATCTTTGCAACCAGTTCTATATGGATATATATATATTTTCCTGAACATAATTAATCAATCCTAAAATGAATACACATGCATAAGAATCCATGATAGCATGAATACACATACATGTTATTAATGATTCTTGAATACCCCTACATGATAAGTAGTCATAATATGGCCCATGAATTTTTATTGAGATATTACTGAGAGGTAAATAGAAAATATCACGTTTCCAGACAGCTCTATCACTTACTAATTGGTCATATGTGGTAAATTACTTTGTCTTTCTGAACCTCAGTTTATTGAGCTATAAAATTAGACTAATAAAGATACTTAGTCACTAGGGTTGTTGTGACAAAGGAATGATAAATGTAGACTTCTTAGGTTAATGCCTGACATATTGTAACCACTTAATAAACATTAGCTGTTATTTTTATCATTATTTTAAAATTAAAATGATCATAATAAAAAAGGCAATAATAAAGTTATCCTTAAAACTATGTTGAAATCATTCATTATCATAACATTTATTAGGAAGAGTATAATTTACCTTAAAATGTAAGTGTACTTTCTGAAGTTTTAAAATATTTTTTTCCTTCTCACCTGGAATTCCCATTTGCTTTATTTTTCTCCCACATGTTTTGTCATTTGTCTTTTTTCTTCTTCTACTACTTTATTTTCTTTTAAATTTTACATCCAAAAAATATGAGGTCCCCATATACCCACCACCTCACCCACGCCACGCCTCCCACATCAACAAACCCTTCCACCATTGTGGCACATCCACTGCACCCAGCGAATACATTCTGGAAAACCGCTGCAGCACATGGACAGTGGTCCACATTGTAGTCCACACTCTCCCCCAGTCCACCCAGTGGGCCACGAGAGGACACACAACGTCTAGCATCCATCCCTGCAGCACCACCTAGGACAACTCCAAATCCTGAAAATGCCCCCACATATCTCTTCTTCCCTTTCCCGACCATCAGCAGCCACAGTAGCCACCCTCTCCACATCACTACTATAATTTCTTCCCTTACTAATCACAATAGTTCCCCAGCAGAACACAGTAAGTCCACTCTAATCCATACTCTCTTCCTCCATCTTGTGGACCTGGGATGGCTATGTCCAGTCCCCCTCTACATCAAGAGGGGGTTTAGATTCTGCATGGATGATGGATGCAATTCTCCTGCTTGCAGCTGTAGGCACTCTTGGCTCCCTCATGTGGTGGTTGACCCTCTTCACCTCCCTGTCAGCTGGCCAGGGTAAGTCCAAGAAACCAGAGGGTAGGAACTGCAACCTGCTGAGGCCCAGGGCCTGGCCATCACATAGACAGCTCAGAGATTCAGGTTTCCTGAGTATACACAACCACATTTCTGGTAAAAGTAACAGAAGAGGCATGAGTAGAAAGGTTATATCTGAGTCCAACTCCACCACACTCAGGAACACAAACTCCAAAGTAGGGCCAAATGACATGGCCCTGAACTCTAGAGCCATCTGCCTTGACCATAGAGCCTGTGGGTCACTACAGCCCTCAGAAGAGCCAACACCTGGGTTTCCATCTACCTTGGCTGTCTCTGGTACCCTGCTGAGACTTGCATAAGCATCATCCCCTGATGACCTCCCGACTCTGTTTTGGAGACTCTTAGCCATATAAACTCACTTGTTCTTTCCATTTTCCCCTTTTTATCCAAAGTCAAAAAGCAGTTTTTAATACCTGATATTACATGTAGGCTGAGATATTCTGCTGGTCTGAGTTGACCCTTTTATTCAGGGTCTTTTTGTAGTTACATCATCAGCTGGTGCTTCGTAGTAATCCCTTGGTGCCAGGGAGGCTCATCCCAGGGAGTCATGTCCCACACTGGGGGGAAGGCAATGCATCTACATGTTGAGTTTGACTTAGAGAGTGGCCACATTTGAGCAACTTGGAGGGTCTCAGGAGGTAACTCTTACGCACCCCACAGTTATAGGTCTAGTTCATATTTCAGGCACACAGGCTCATAATCAGTGCCATCAGTATCAAGGGCTCATTGTTGGACCTTCCATCTTTATTGGTCTTTTCCATTGCACTTGAGTTAAAATATTTTTAAAATAAAACTGAGACTGAATTTTTGTACTAACAGTAGAAGCTGAATTCAATGGCGATCTATAGCCTTATGTAGAATTCTAAGCTATTCAAAGAAAAATGTTATTATTGCATGAAAATTCAGTTCCTAAACTATTATAAAGACAATTCCCTTCATTTATTTTAATGTTTCCATGATTATCTAGGGTAAGAGGGAATTAAAATTTATATAATAACTAATTTGTGCTATATAGTGCAACAGACTAGATGTATATTATTTCATTTCATTCTCTTGCCAACCATTTAAAAATTCTTATTATTTCCATTTACAGAAAAGTAAAACATGCACTTGTAAAATTTAAATGATTTACACAAGATTGCATAGTAACAGAGAGAGTCAGGAATTGAGACCTACTAATTTTTCTGGTCTCTCTATTGCAGTATATTATCATGTTACCTAATCTTATTAATAATATTGTAAGATTAATAGACTATTGTAAGATTAATAATCTTAATAATAATATTAATAATATTGTAACAAAGTAAGTTGTTACAATTGTTCTTTGATGTTTAAAATGTTTATATATACCTCTCATCTTTACACTCAATTCTAAAGTTTTTGATATATTTTTAGCTTTTATTTCTAACCTCTAAGGTTCATTGTAGTTTAGATCAATTCAAATAACACAAATCCAAAATTTTATATTAGTGTTGATATTAGCTGTTCATATACAATTATGAGAGAAGTTTATTTCTAAATTACTCCAGAATGGGTGTGCCTGAATGACAAAAGCCTCCCTCTTAAACCCTAGTTCAGGGAACAAATCCTTCTATTTGGGGGTTAGTCTTCTTCAACAAAGGCTACCAAGATTAACGAATTTTCATTAAGCAATCAGAAGAGGAAGATATCTATGTGCAAGGCATGAAAGCATAATCAACTCACATTCCATTGGCCAAAATACACTTGTGCCATTGGGCAAAGAAGGCTACTCATGTGCTTAGAAAGCAAAATTGTTGTGAACACTTAACGAGGTTCTGGCATGCAATGTGACATAATTATTTAAATTTGTATGATTTAAAAAATATAAAAAATAAAAAATATGTGCTTTTCAATTACTTTATGCTAATTACTTTGCAAGTTTTGCTCTTATATTTCATTGTTATTGAAATAGTAAAATTCTACTTAACTTGTTCTTTTATTTCTCTTTTAATCACATTAACCTTTTATGGTTTAGTGGCAAATTTAATAAGTTAAGTGGCATCTTTTTATTTTTTCTTTACCTGTACTACAGAAACTTTTGATTTAAGACAAGTCCCTCAAATAATCCAGTTTTAGAAAGCTACATAAATTTTCACTCAAATTTTTTAAAAAATGATTCTATCAATCTTTCTCTTTTCTTTTCTCTGACAATAGCCAAGAACACAGAGACAATTACATGGCTGCACACCATTTTCAGAAAAGCTATAATGGCTTATTAACGTACTGTTTCAATCCTTTTAAACTCCAACAGATTGATGTACTTAGATCCCATGATAAGAATTTAAAATGAAAGCTTCACTCTTAAAATAAACTGAGAACATAATTCTTGTATTAGAACCATCTTTTGAGGAATTTTCTTGCAAATTTCCCATTGAATTTCAATAAATTTCTTTAAATTATAGTGCTAATTTGGCAAAGTTTAAATACACACTTATTATTTTAGTTTGCATTTGTGTCTTTGTAACAGGATATAAACTTGGGTGTCTAAGAGATTAAGATGTTTGCAACTTTCATGGGTTCAACACTAAAGTGTATGAACTAACCCAACACATTACCAATTTTTCCATCCAGCATAAAAAGGAAATAAACCTAAATATATGTGTTTGAGTTGAAAGGAAAAGGAAAAAAAAAAAAACACTCTGAATTTAGAAATTTAATACAAATTCTTAAATGGTCTATAGTTAGACTAGATAACCAGGTATTATCTATATATAAAAGTGTTTTATTTTTAATAAACTTGTTGTTTTGAAGATATAGTCCAACTGAAATCATTAATGCTAAGTTCTTGTTTGGAGCATGATCTCAAGTATTTTTTAAAATTTCACACCATATGTCATAGCCCTTGCATAGAAAAATTTAAATCTAACAGACTTAAAATATTTGTTTTCATTTTTGAACACGACTTGTTATTCAAAACATATGCAGATTTGACCACAGCAAGACCAACTTTTATCTTGGGTTGTGGGGGGATGGGAAGGTGAAATTTTCCAATTAGAATTCTCAGATATTCTTGCCTTTTAGGCTTATCTCTTGTAAACTACCTTTATTTCTTATTTCCTCTGCAAACAAACAAACAAACAAACAAAAACACTATGTTTTTCTACTTTTTTTCACTTTGAAAATATTCTCTATTCCTTTCTGGGTGTCCTGATGTTAGGAATCATCACAGATACCTAAGTTCACTCATGGTTTGGGATAGATATTTGCTGTCTCACCAGTGAGTGGTCCTATGAAGGAAATTACCAAATTTTTGCTTCCTAATAAAAAAATAAGTATTTTTGAGGTAGTAGGTTTTTAACTAGATAAAATATTTCTCTTTAATAAATTTCTCCCAAAACATGAAAATGAAAATGGTAATGTTTAAACTTCGTTAACGACAAAAACCAACCAGCTAACAAGCAAACAAAACTGGGCGTTTTGCCAAATAAAGAAGATAAGTACAAAGCCAAAATGAAGCACACGATGGATTAATTTTCAGACACAAGGTACAAGTACTCCAAACCACCATTGCTTATTTCTTTCTATAATGTGTACTCTGTTCAAAAGACACATCCTCCTTTGCTGCAAATTTTTCAAGCTCCTGAAATTATGCACTCTTTCAAGGGTCAAAAAACAAACAAAAATAAAATGAAAAACCTTTCCATTTTTGTCCCTAAATTCATCTTATGGAATTTTTTCCTAATAAAATGACAAGGTTGATGTGATAATTATTTAGTTTATTTTCCCTTTGTTATAAAACACAGAATCAATCACTGGTTCTATTAGCATCAACTTGACAGTTGGTGAATATGAAATAGTTTGAACATTTAAATATATGCTTAAATATTCTTTGGAATATAATCATCCATTAAAAAAGATAAGTAGTGTTGGATTTTATTGAAGAGTATGTTTTTCCTGGGGTTAAGCTAGTGGGATATCATACACTTTAAGCCCCCTCTTCTCCTAGCCTTCTGTAAACAACCTCATCCTATAAGAAGAGAAAGTCTGTGTTAGTCTGGTACTGAAGGAAATTCAATTTTTCCTGTAGACAAAGAATTTAAAAGAGTTTGTTTTGAATAGTACTTACTTTGAACTGATTTTCTCTCTTCCTATCCATAACTGCTGTGTCGTGAACAGAGGCTGGGACCCCAGCCTTGTAAGCTGTGACAGACGGACTATGGAGAGCTCTCATGATCCATGTTTTCTGACTTTTATGCCTTTCTGTAAGCACCTCTCATTGAGCATCAACAGGACCTGGGACTCTTTTCTAACCACAGAATATGGCAAAAGTAAGTAATGCCACTCCAGTGATTATGCTCCATTAAACAAGACTTTGTGTGGTTACCGCACTCATTGTAGAGACTCTCCTCCTTGGCCTGATGAATTAAGTGGGCGTGTTGGGAAAGCCCATGTGGTGAGGAGATGAAGATATCTCTAGAGGCTGAGGCTCCCTCCAGAGGCTGAGAGCAGCTTCTGGAAGCTGAGGATACCATGAGGAGCTGAAGGCAGACTCTAGTAGCTGAAAGTGTTTTTCAGGAGCTACAGGTGGTCTCTCTGGATGCCGAGGGCACCTCTAAAAGCTGAAGGTGCTTCCAGGAGCTAAGGGCATCCCTAGGACCTGAGAATTCCTGTAAGCATTTAGGAAACCTCTGAGAGTAGAGCATGGTCTCCAGCCAACAGTCAGTAAGAAGCTGAGACTCTCAGTTCTATAATTACCGAGCAAGGAATTCTGCCAACAACCTGAATTAGGTTGGAAGAGGATTCTATCTCCAGCTTTCCTCCCGATGAGATCCCAGCCCTCGAGGGCACTTTGCAGCCTCATGAGACCGTAAGCACAGAACCTAGCCAAGCCAAGCACAGACTCCTGACCCGCAGATGCTGCAAGCTGTGTGGAATTGCCAGCTATGTGTGTGATAATTTGTTATGAGCATAGATAATTAGTACAGAGGTCTTGTGGAACCTGGAAGCAAGGAGGCAAGATATACACAGCTCTAACTGCTCTTCCTTGGGCATCAGGACCAAGGAAAGTGTTACCTCACTTTTATCCTGTGGGACAAGCTCAGAACTTGGGGTTAGTCCCTTTCTTAAAGTGGGGGGACAACCCAGTACTTCTTGGTTAACAAATGCACGATGCTCTATGGAGTTGCCGCCAGAATCTTAGCTATGAAAAAAACAAAAAAAACAGGCTTCCTTGTTTTGGTGTCTTATGTCATGTTCCCAAAACACAGAGCCTGACACCCCAGGATGCAGGGTCTTGTGATTTATTAAGTGCTCTTAAGGAAAAATGGACAAGGAGCCTCAGGAAGCAGGAGAAGAGATGACAAAATGCGGATGGATCTCAAGGAGATTCTTTCTTGGCTTAACCGAGGAAGGGCTGTGGAGCACAGATTCCATGGCACAATTCTTCTCCCCAAGAACAAAGCAGCTTCTCTCCCCTCACACATCAGTCACAATTATGAGAGAGCAGGACCTGGGGCAGGGAACAGCCTCGTTCCCGTGCTAGTGTCTTCCCAGACAGCCGGGCAGGACACTGCAGATGGTGAGGCGGAACTGCTAGCACCCACAGCTCCGGCCAGGGGTGGGTGCTCTGGCTGCCGAGCAGATCGACTCTGGAAAGGGGTGGCCTGTGCTGGGAGGTTCCAGCAAAGACCAGATCAAAGGTCCAGAGTTTTGGACTGGGGCCAGGCATACATGTTATCACCCAACCCAATATTTGTATCCTTCTATACAACTCCAGTTATTCCTTAAAGAAATTGAGGTGATGTCTCAAAACATACGATTTTCTTTCCAAAGCTAGGCTCTGAATCCTTAGGTTTCTTGAAGCAAAAGTTAGTAAATGTAGGGGAAAAGATTGTCTTATAGAAATAGCCTCCCAGCTGTTTAGTTTAGGACCAGTGAGGTTGTTTGCACAAACAACTCTGTGACTTCAGAAGTCTTAGAAGAGTGAGAATATGAGATTTTATCTCGATTTACTTTTAAACACATGGCGTGTGTGTCCATGAGTTTCTCCCATACATATCTCACCCCTCTCTTATTTGGAGGCAGGTGTAGGATTCCAGGCCTCATCACAGGGGCTACTGGATGTCTGACCCCACTGTCCTGGCTCTGATATTTTAAGGTGGCTGTGCAATCCCACTGCCTTTTTATACCCAAAAAATGGTCAAAAGCTAAAGATCAGTGCATTTCAATAAATACATACACACTAAAACAACTGATAGATATTGTGGAAGTTTGATACTATTTATGAATTCAAAAAAGACATTGATTATGTGTCCAAACTAGTCTGTTTCTCTGGAGGTAATACCCCTTGATTGTATTAGATTTAGCTGAAAGGTCTGATTAAATTATGTTAAGATTAGGACTTTGCTCCAACCACATCATTAGAGTGTGATTCAGCATTAAGTCCGAGCCCCCTTGGGCTGATAAAACAAACTCTCACACAGAAGTAGACACACAAAGAAGAAGAACACAGAGGAAGAGAGCTAGCTCATTAGACATGGCTGAGTCCCTGGGAAGAGAGATGAGCCTGATAGTCTACAGCTGACTTTGTGAAGAGAAGAGAACAGCTGAGCCTGGAAAGAAATGAGCCCCAGGGAGACAGATAAGGCTTATGCAGCCTATAGCTGAGATCAGAAGAAGCTGGAACCACAGAGTCTTAAGAGGAAGTAGGAAGCCTGAACCCTTGTAGACATTGCCCACCATCTTGAGTCAACACATGGCAATAGACTTTGGTGAGGAAGTACCTCTTATGGTAAGTTCATTTGCACTCTTTAGGGCCTTATGACTGTAAACTTCTACTCCAAACAGATATGTGGTAATTTGTCAGCACCCCTTTTGGCTGACTTACACAGATACATACATTTTTTTCTTAAAAAATCAAATGAAATAGAAAGGAAGTTAATTTTAAATAGTTGCAATGAAACCAAAACTGATAGCCAAAAATGTTTACTTGTCTACATAGAGAAATGATCAAAAATGATTTTGTCCAGTGGAGTTTACTTTGAAATATTGCCTTGCTTAAGGTTTTTCATTCAGAATTAGAGAGATAAAAGTCCCTTGAAGTCCCATGACTGTCAAATGATGTGTACATTTGAAATCAGTGGCTGAAATCACTATAAGGGTGTGCGTGAGATCCATTTGGCTGTGCACATAACAGCCTGACTTTCCAATAATCATTACATTTTAAACATAGCTCATTCTCTGAGGCCTGGAACTGGCGACGGATTGCATCATGGACTCCCAACAGAAGACATGCTGTTCGTCTTAATCCATGTCTTCGTGGGTATGAACCCAATGAAAACAGGACATTTTAAAGATGTTACTATTAGTTAGGTAGGGCCCAATGAATCAGGGTGGGCCTTTACCATACTACTGGTGGCCTAATAAAGAGACTTCAGAGAAAACCACAAGAGGAACCAGAAGCCAGAGTTACCAGAAACCAGAAGAGCAAACTCAAGAGACCAAGGATATTGCCATGTGAAGGAGGCAGAGATGAAAGCCAAGGAAACCGCCCCCTGCCCCCTGCCCCAATTGTGGCAAGCCAGCACCAGAATGCTCGATTTTGAGGAGAAAGCATGATTTGCCCACACCTTGATTTGGGAATTCTAGCCTCCAAAACCATGAGACAATAAATTCTTGTTAAACCAACCTATCATGGAGTATGCACCATAAGAGCTCTGGCAGACTATATCAGGTCTGTTGTCCGGAGGCCCATCTCTTGCCCTTCCCCTGCCCTGTCGCTCTTCACAAGGGCTTTCTTTAGGTCTGTGTTTCCTTGATTCCTAGATCAGCAAGCTCCAGGTTGGGTTCCATGGAAGGACAAGAGGAAGGAGAATCCAAAGTGAACCTTCCCTCCTTCTGTCATAGTTACATTGCCTGGTCCAGGTCTTCTCTGGGGCCTTTCTTTTTTAATTTATCTTTTAAAGTAGCTTTAGATTACATAATGTTAAACAGAAAATATATGGGATTCCCATATGCCCCACCCCTCCCCCCCACACACTTTCCCACACCAACAACATCCCTCATTAGTGTGGTGCATTTGTTACAACTGATGAACACATATTGCAGCATTGCTACTAACCATGGGCTATAGTTTACATTATGGTTTACACTCTATCCACACAATTTTGTAAATTATGACAACATACATAATGGCCTGGATGAGTCATTACAACATCATGCAGGACAATTCCAATGTCCTAAAATGCCCCCACATCAATTGTAACAACTGCATTTGCATGTAAAATGTTATTAATAAGGGAGATGGGAGAGGGGGAGGGCATTGGGTATATGGGAATCCCTGTATTCTCTATGTAACTTTTCTGTAACCTAAAGCTTCTTGGAAGATAAAATGAAGAGCCACTGTACAGACAAGACAACCGTCCCAGTCCTTCAGTCTTGCATAAGGCCTGCTATGTTCTCTTCCTGCCAGGTGACCCCATCCCCTGGCTCTGGGAGCAAAGCCTCCTCCTGGGTCCCTTCAGCCTTTGTTGCTGAGCGCTGGAATGCATTAGCCCCCCCATCTGCCTTCTCAGTTCTTAACATACCTGTGAAACTAATTCTCTGTATGCATTTCCCTCTGTCTTAAATGTTTCAGAATACTGGAGTAGCTTCTGTTTCATGGCTGGACTCTGAATGCTGAATATAATAATAAAACAAAGAAACTAATTAAATGAGCATGTATTAATAAAAACTCTCATCAAATTAAATTATTTTAACTGTTTCTCTATTGGTAGTTTATAAGCAAATGGAATTTTCACGAATAATGTGACTAGTAATATCTTCTGAATTATTTTATCTCCGTGTCTGATCATTTCACAGATTCAAAAAATCCGAAGGTTTTAAGATTCTTGATTCATTATGAAGTTATTTTCCGTCGAGCCCAAATCAATGTACTCTCTAAGAAATGCTAAATATTTTCATTTTAAAACCCCTTTGCTAGTTTTGTAAGAAAATGGTTCTAATTACTGTTCTGTAATGAATAACCTCAAACTGATAGGGAACAAAAATCAGGCCATTCCACTCTAGGACTCTGTGGTTCAGGAGTTTAGGCACAGCTCAGCTGTCCCTTCTTGGGCTTCTCTGGTGTATGCTGGCACCGTGAAGTGGTATTCGGTTGGCAGGAGTCTGATTTAGAAGGTCCGAAACCACCTCACCCCGTCTCCGTGGGCAGGGGCTATGACTGTCAGCCATCCCCTGCCTGTGACTCTCCGGCATGGCAGTGGATTTCCCGTGCTGGAGCTGATTTCCCCGAGGATGAGCATCTCGTAAAAGTCAGAAGGAAGCTGTGAAGACTTTTCTAACTGGCTTGGAAGTCACATGGGCCACTTCTGCCAAACTCTCTTTGCTGAGGCAGTCACGACCCTGCCAATATCCAAGGGCAAGGAATTAAATTCTGCCCCTTGATGGGGTAAGGCAAGGTCATGTGTGGTGTGGAGGATATCGTTGCGGCAACCTTTGGAAAAAACAACCAGTGACTAAAGGGATTAGCTCATTTCTAGATTACGTCTCAGACTCCTCCTTTAAATTTTTATTTTATTTTTAATAAACATTTTGAAAGTTGCAGAAGAATACCTGGAAAAGATTGG
Organism: Dasypus novemcinctus; assembly: GCF_030445035.2. NCBI lineage: Eukaryota > Metazoa > Chordata > Mammalia > Cingulata > Dasypodidae > Dasypus > Dasypus novemcinctus. The sequence continues at coordinate 11,567,188 of NC_080686.1, read as the reverse complement.
TAATAAAAACATTAGAGTACAGGGAAAGAGATATTTCTCTCATAATGGTATTCATATTATATAATGAATAATAATTAAATATTAACTGATACTCCATCCATGGAGATGATACACAGTCTCATAAGAAGAAAAAAATACAAATAGAGAAGAAAACTCATCAATGAATCAGTGAATTTACCAAAGTTACAAACGTTCAGCTCCAACGTTATCTTACCCAGGAGCTGATTTTATGTTTGAGTGAAGAAGTCTTTGAACAAATGTCATCTAAAGCAAGAAAAATATCTTATCCTAAAATGTCACCTCCAAATCCCAACTCACTCTTCATATAAAGACAATGTCTAGCTTTCTCTGTTGGGAACACATTGAAATTCATGTTCTAAACAAATACAGCAATCCATCTATTTAAAAGTGTAACTCAGCCACGAATCTGTCCAGTGCCCCTCCATAAGACATGTGGCATTTAATGGCTTATGCCTTAAATGTATTATGCTCCCTAAATCTTTCTATAAATTTAATTTCTGCTTCAGTCTGCCATGTGTTACTGATAGTAGGAATGCTTCAAGAATAACAAGAGACTGTGCACTTTTATAAAGGGAGGAAAATATGTATAACATATCGCAGTAGTGCTTCTTAGTGGCACTTTATTATTATAATAGACTTTCTTTAAACCCAATCTGGTCTATTATCTTCAAAATTCAGTCACCTGCCTCTGATTTCCATGTATTTGGGGTTTTAGTGCACAAAATTGTTGTGATAACTACTCTAACATCAACAAAATATCAAAATTATTACCAAATCATCTTATTAGTTATAACTTACTAGGATATAGACCAGGAAACACAAAGTGGATTAACAAACTAATCCTTTTTCAACATTTGGACATTGGTTGAATTCTGCTTTGGATTTAAAACCTGTGATAAATTCTTTGCCAGTGACTGCAGCAGTTTGATCTCTGGCACCAGTTTTTTGCATGCATAATTTAAAAATGACAACAGTTAGAAGTAAGAGTGAGTTTGTTGAGTATGTCATAAAGGCAATACGAAAAGAACCAGAAACAAAGGGCAGTTATTAGTTGAAATGTGTCTCCCCAAAAGCCACATTCCAGTTCTAATCCCTATCTGCGAATATGGCCTTATTAGAAGATGCAATCAGTTAAGATAAGGCCAAACTGGATTAGTGGGGTCCGTAATCCAAGATGACCAATTTCCTCCTAAGATGAGAAGAGACACAGGCCGAGAGAAGATGGCCATGTGACAATGGAGGCTGAGACTGAAGTGCCCCAGGTGCAAGCCGAGGAACGTCCAGGATGGCTGGCAACACTTCGAGCTGAAATAGGTAAGGAGGTTTTCCTTTGAGTCTTCAGGGAAGCATGGCTCCATCAGCATCACCTTGGTTCAGACTTCAAAACTCCAGCACTGCGAGACAATGAAGTTCTGTTCTTTTAAGCCACTGAGTTTGTGGCACTTTGTTATGGCATCCCTATGAAATAAGGCAGGTTCGGAATAAGTTTCTTGAACTCTTTGTGCCTCCATTTGCTTATCTTAAAGAGGAAGATAATATCACCCCCATCAGATTGCTGGGTTGGGTGAAATATTAATATGTTTTCCACATGTGTAAAATTTTACAATAACAGCCTCATGGTAGTACTATAGAAGTAAGTGAACTATGATATACTTCATATTTAGAACAATATTATGTGGTTCAGTGACTGATAGGGCAGACGTAAAAATTCATGTTATGTGTTTAGCCAAATTCATTGCAGGTTTTCCAAATTTAGAAGTTTAAGAGAAGATTGCAGAAAGCATGGTTTTGCTCAGGTTTGGGAGTTATCACTAAGGGCATGTCTGTGATAGAACGTATTTGGTTAGTCAGGGCTATGTGTGCATGTGTGCATGTATATAAAGAGCTTGCTTACAAGGAATTGGCTCAGGGGACAGTGGGAGCTCATGAGTCCAAACTCAGCAGAGCGCACCACAGCCTGGAACACCCAAAGAAGGTGACCTTGAAGTCCTTAGCCTGAATTCCCCAGGGGAAGCTGGCTGGCTGGAGATTTTTTTCAAGAACCAATGTTGACTTTGAGGAAGAAATTCTTCTGACCTTTGAAATACTCAGTTCTGTGTTTTAGACCCAGTTGGAAGAGGAGTCTCTCCACATTGCTGAGGGCAATTGTTTTTGTTGATTGTAAATGCAACCAACTGATTATAGATGCAATTTCTCTCTATGAAATACCTTCACAGTAACAAGCAAGCTGGTGCTTGACCAAGCAACTAGACACCATAACCTAGGAAGATGACACAAGAAATTAACCATCTAAACAGCTATGCAGATTCTTGTTACCTAGTGATTAGAAGATGTGGAACAAGATTAAAGCTGCACTGAATAAAGAAGCAAAAGTCATTTGTATTAGCTGGGAAAGGAGTTTAGTCATTTTGGGGGTCTGATGTGGTATTCTATTAAATTACTTATGTTCACTAAGAGAACACATGGCCCAGAGGTCAGAGCCAAGCCAGCCCCCAACTCAAGCCAGCAGAGGCTCCTTCCTACTTCCTTTTTTAATCATTTCTGTCAATGAAGGCATAAAAGCTATATTGAAACATAAACTTAAGAAGAATACAGTATTATCTCATATTTTCTCTCTCACTACAATTTTACATATCCCTACCTATAATCATCCTAAAGAATAGCCTTTATCATGACAAGTCCCCTAATCCAGTATTCATATGTCTGCACTTACATCCACTATTTCCATACTCCCAATGCTGCCTCCTGAGCAGGGCTGCAGCTCACCGTTCTCTGCTCTAGTCTCGGCCTCTCCCACTTATCTGGGAAACATACCTGCGCAAGCCAACACTCTACTACCTCCCTGCCTTCGCTCATTCTCTTCTCTCTACTTGGAATACACCCTCAGAAAGTTCCTTGTATTGGACTGATTTTCAAATTAATTCCATCTTAGGCCAATTATCCTAATCGACTCAGTTTTAATACCCAGGAGATAGTTTACATAAGTTCATATGGCAACAAATATGTGGCATCTCACCAAAGTGAGACAAAAAGTTGCATTTGACTTAATACTTGAAATAAAATGCTTCTGGGACTCCATTGCTGAGTTTTATGTATATGATTCATGTCTCCGTTCCTAGAGTTGTTTCTGTGATCTTATAAAACCAAGGCAATCCCTCGATCTCAAGGTAAGCCCAGGCAGTGTGTGCCTCAACCTCCCAGTCAGAAGCCAGGCCCAAGCCTTGGAGGCTTATCTGTGTAATGACTGCCTCTGGTGCCAAGCTTCTGGAATTAGCCACTGTTTTCATCGCTGATGCTGGATAAACAAGCCGGGACATGCCTCCGGTTTTGTGTTCTCTCCCTTGAAGGAATTAAAATACCCCGTGGATCTTCTCATGTTTCCAGAGAACCTCTCTCATACTAGAGAATACATTGTCTAAGTCAATATTGACCTGGATTTAAGATAGTACTGTTCTTTTATGGTTCACCTTTCTCTCTTTAAATGCACCCCCACCCTGTCCAGTTCCCTTCCATGTCACGCACAGAGCCATTCCCTCCATGACATACCTGGGTCCATTTGTTCAATCATGAAGTTTAGGGCAGCCACAAATCATAGCCTTGACCAACCCTTCAGCACTCTTATCAGAAACTGAGCCCAAGGCATCTGTTCAATAAAAAACCACCTTTTGGGAAGTAGATGTGGCTCAACTGATAAAACATCCATCTACCATATGGAGGGTCCAGGGTTCGATCCCCAGGGCCTGCTGGCCCACACGTAGAGCTGCCATGTACAAGGAGTGCTGTGTCACGCAGGGACGTCCCCATGCAGGAGAACTCCACATGCAAGGAGTGCACCCTGCAAGGAGAGCCACCCTGTGTGAAAAAGGTGCAGCCTGCCCAGGAGTGGCACTGCATACACGGAGAGGCTGATGCAGCAAGATGATACAACAAAAAAGAGATGCAGTTTCCCAGTGCTGCTGGATAATGCAAGTGGACACAGAAGAACACACAGCGAATGGACACAGAGAGCAGACAACAAGGGGAGGGAAGGGGAGAGAAAAAAATAAAATAAATTTCTTAAAAAAATGCCCTTTTTTCAAAATTTTTATTGTCTGTGTGTATGTATCTATATCTATCTATATAGATATACATACATACAACTCAAAAAATTTAGTTTTTAAAATAAAGGTGACTTCAGATACCAGATAACTTTGTTTGTGGCTGCTTAAATCCACACAAATCCTTCTAGCAATGTTAAGAATCCAAGATTCTTGGTCCCATTCCTCACTAAAAGAGTCATAGCTCCTACTGAAGAATTCATACCATCTCTCAGAAACAATTAAAGGTAGAGGTTTTTTAAAAATATGTTTTTATTTATTTTAAAAAATACTTTTATATTTGCTCAGTGTGCTGGAGTACTGACAACTACAGTTATAGAAGAAGTGCATGCCCCAGGAATTCCAGTAAGTCATCAAAATTATATACAAATATAAAAAAAGATTCCCATAGGCCCCACTTACCACACCCCCCACTTTTCCCCACATTAACAACTTCTTTCATCAGTGTGGTACATTCTTTGCAATTGATGAACACATTTTGGAGCACTGCCACTAAGCATAGAGTTAGTTTACACTGCAGTTCACCCTCTCTCCTACTCAACTCTGTAGGTTATGGCAGGATATATAACGACCTGTATCTGTCATTGCAATGCCATTCAGGACAATTCCAAGTTGAAAGGTAGCCTTTGCTAAGGTAAGCAAATGTCTTGTTTCTCTAGAAAAAACACTTTTTGACTTTTACAAGAACACATTTTGTCCTAAAAACACACTTTTCCAATGCAGTCTCTCAGGTTCCCTGTTTTTATATTTCCAAGAAACTCTAGAATGTGAACGCATGCTTTGGCTCAGGAATTTATTAAATTATACTCCAGGAACATAACTTTGAGTGTTTCTTGCTCCCTTCCTTCTGGGCTATTCCTGGTTCTCTGCGTTCATTATTTAATTTATGTAAGTTGTTTCTTCCCGGTAGCAACTTTTGCGATAACTGGTTAAATTCCACCAGGAGATCTTACACACTGTAATCTGTCTTTAGCTGCCTTCATTAAAGTAAAATCACCTTCTGAAACTCACCCCTGGCTTCTTAATTTCCATAAACAGCAGGCAAATTCCAACCCTCACATCATGGACTTCAATGAATTTGACAAAGTACAATTATCCACATATTCTGTGACCCTAGAAATGCTGGCAAACACACATAGTGCTCCAAGGACATTTTCAATCTGCACATATCGTGTAGGTTTCTAGGCTTTGTGGACATGCTATTCCCGACCCCTCAACAGGGTTAAAAGTGCTCAGGAATCTTAGAGATCCTCCCTGAGATAACTATTCCATGCCCAGGGCTCCTAAAAAGTTTAGGATCGCCAGTAGCCTCTAACGCTGGTAGGCTCTGGCGCAGGGGTTCTACCTTTTCGGTTCCACGGATCCATTTGCCAATCAGATGAAAACCACAGACCCGTTACTAAGACCACACTATCCTGTGCCTTATTCAATAAATACATCATACCTGCACCAATACATCCCCACAAGAATCATGGCTTCTTTCAATTTTCAACTCAAGCTCACGGGCTTCCTGAAATGTTGCCACAGAACCCCTTGGGGTCTGTTGCCCCCTGGCCAAGAACCCCTGCACTAGTGCAGTAGTGAGTTTGCCCCACGTCTGGATTTTGTGGGCAGGAGCCCTAAGAGGTTCTGGGTCTGTTTCTATAAGGCTTCAGAGTGCCAGGTGGAAACCTGGCCTGGGTGTGTACATCTGAACCAGAATAATCTGGAAGACAACTGCACTCACACAATTCTGATGACTTACAGGAATTCCTGGGGCATGCAATTCTTCTATAATTATAGCGGTCAGTACTCCAGCACACTGAGCAATCCATACAATAAGTGGAGAAAAATTATGCTCTCTTTAATGAGTGGTGTTAGTATTTCATAATCAGGATTTGCCATCGGCTGTCCTTTTCGGCAATGAATGAAAAATGTATGTTTCTAGAAAAAAAATGGATTAGAAAAGTTTCAGTGTTGTCTCTTGTGCCTGCCTATATTTTAGGGTACCTAGGTGATTTTATTATTTTTAACTGTTTAAAATTTGGTTTTCCCCATCGTCTGAGTGGCAGTATATATGTGGGAGTCTCAAGTTAAACATTTGAACTTGGGTAGGCAAGGGGTTTATTGTTATCTCACAATTGGTTGTCCTACTTGTATCAGGTGCAACATTCTTCTGCTTCTTTATTGGGTTGTGCTATCACTCACTAAAAGAAACAGAAAATACGATGCATAATCCAAAGTAACCTAAGACAAATACCAGGTTCATTTATGAAATTTCTCTCTATCTCCCTTCCCTCTCTTTTTTCTTTTTATCTCTCTTTCCCCTCCTGTCTCTCTTTATCTCTCCCCATCATGTATTATGTTTCTTCTGCTATGTAGTTAATGCCTTTTTCTTTCTTCATGTCTCTCAGCCCAAGATGGAATTTTCCTCTCAGTACTTAGGCGAGTCAAAATCATAATCAATTTCTAAATATGAAATATTATAATCTTATACATAATCTGGTCCAAACACTTAACTTCATAGATGATAAAAATGTAACCAAAAATACCAAAGTGGCTTATCAAGAACTACTGGAAATTTGTTGACAGACCGAGAAAGAGAATTCAAGAATTATATGCCTCAGATTTAGGGATATCTCAGCAAATATTATAGAAAAGATTAATTAATGTTTGTTTGAAATGCAACTTCTATTATCTTACTACCAAAAGAATAATTTTCTCATGTGTCACTAATATTTTTTTTTGTTTGGCGGTAGCCCATTAGTTTGTGTTAGAGATAAATTATAAAATATGAGGATTCAAAATTGGAGTACAATTTTGACATATATACTTTTTTACATAAATTTACATAAAAAATTTAGTGGGATTCCCATATTACCTTCTCCCCCACCTGTGCTTTCCCACATTAATAACATCTTTCATTAGTGTGGTGACTTTGTTACAATTGATAAACACATTGAAGCATTTCTACTAACTATGGGCTATAGTTTACAGTATCATTTACACTTTGCCCTGCACAATTACAGGTTTTGACAAATGTATAATGCCCTACATCCGTCATTGCAGTGCCGTGCAGGATGATTCCAATGTCCCAAAAATGCCCCCAAGGTACACCTCTTCTTCCCCCTCCCTCCCCTCAGAACCTCTGGTGGCCACTGCCTGTATATCAAGTTCTTCCATTGCAAGCATAATAAGAAGAATAACAATGTCTACGTTAGCCCATAGTTGCATTCCCCTCTTATGTTTGTTCATTCCCCAATCTTGAGGATTTGGGGATGGTGATGCCCACTCTGCTTCCAATTGAGAAGTGACTTAGATCCCACGGGGCGTATGGACGGGACTGCCCTGCTTGCAGTTGTAGATACTCTCTGCTTTTTGGGGATGGGTTTTGTCCATCATTATCTTTTTGTTAGTTGTCCTGGGCAAGTCCAGTGAACTGGAGAGAAGGTGTCATAACTATTCTGAGATTCAGGGCTCAAATAGCATATGAACAGATCAAAGATTTAAGTCTCTGGGAGTTATACGTAACATGCATAGTGCAAATTAAAGGTTCAAATAAAAGGGACAGACGAGTCACGTGTCGGGAAATTATAAATGAATCTAACTCTATTACATTGGGGAGCATATATTACAAAGTAAGGCCCACAGACAAGGTGTCAAATTCCTGAGCTTTCTGCCCTGCCGACAGTGTCTAAATGCCTGAGCACCCTCAGGAGCTCCAGTGTTTGAGGAACTGTTTACTGTGGCAGTCAGTGAGCTCCTGCCACAGCTGTGGCCCTTCTGTGGTCCAAAACCTCTCCAAAAACAAAACCCAAAAATAATTAGAAAATAAATAATAATAAAAGTACAAAAATAAAATATTTTCTTTTCCATGGAAAAAAAAAACAAATCGTAAGTAATTTGTCCTGCACAAATATTTGCACCAATACAAATTATTCAAAAGAATGATAGGCATATGATTATGTGTAGCTCAAAACTTAAGAAATATGTGAAAACCATCAGCCAAAAATGGTCTGGTATAAGCTCACATGTTCAGGGGTTGAGGCAGTCTTCATCCAGAATTTTTATTTTATTGTTTTATTTTTAAGGAAGCTCTAAATTACATAAATGCTACATAAAAAAATATATGGGATTCCCATATGCCCTACCCACTCCCCTTCCTACACTTTCCCACATTAACATCTTTTATTAGTTTGGGACATTTGTTACAATTGATTAACTCATATTGAAGCATTGCTATTAACCCTGGACTATAGCTTACATTATAGTTTATATTCTGCCAGCATGATTTTATGTTAGGATAAAATGTATAATGAATTTACAAATCTCTTTTTCCTCAAAAGAACACAAAGTAGGGAAGCAGATGTGGCTCAAGTGATAAGGCCTCTGCCTACCATATGGGAGGACCCAGGTTTGATCTCTGGGGCTTGATGGTGAAAAAGAAGAAGAGAAAGCATGCCTGTGCAGGGAGCCAGTGCCCACGTGGTGAGCCCAGTGTTCGTGTGGCGAGCCAAGTGCCTGCTTGCTGAGCCAGTGCCTGTGCAGCAAGCCAGTGCCCATGTGGTGAGCCAGTGCCCACGCAAGCGACTCATGCAGCAAGATGATGACGCATCAAAAGAGAGACAAGGGGAGAGTCAAGGTGAAGCACAGAGGAGACCAGGAACTGAGGTGGCACGATTGACAGGGAACCTCTCTCCACATCAGAGGTCCCCAGGATAGAATCTCAGTGAATTCTAGAGGAGAAAGATGAGAAAACAAAACGAGGAATAGTTGCAGAAGATTACACAACAAATGGACACAGACAGCAAAAACAGCAGGGCGGGGAGGGGAAGGAAAAAATAAATAAAAGAGAACACAAAGTAGAAATTAAGGTGTTTTAATAAGGTTGGATTCTTGAAAGAGATGGACTATCAAAAGGAAATATTTGAAAGGATTCTAGAAAGCAGGTCTGGTGGTTGTTATTTCTGTTTATGTAAATTTCCCAGTCATTGAAATTAGAATAATTTATTGAAGAAATTCTCAGTTTCAAACATTCATAGACTCAATATAGATTTATACAAAAAAAAAAGCAAAAGTAAGCCTTAAGTTATTTATCCTCAATTATTATTAAATTTATTCATTTAGGAAATATACTGGTCAATGAATAAAATAAGGATAAAGTCAGTTTTTAGAGTCCTAGATATAAATTTCAAAATATTTTAACTTTATGGTGAATATAGATAGCAGAATTATATGACAATTACATATTTTCTCTTATACTTAGAAAATATCTCCAAAAATTCTTTCTGGACTTAAAATTGAAGGAAACCAGGACTGAAACTGCCACCCATGTAAATCAAGTTCATTCAGTAGAATCATAGACAGTTAGTAGAGGTATACAAAAGGCAAACCAAAACAATCCTATTATTTTACATGAGAAAAATAAAGGTCAAAAAGATGAATGAACTAATCATTTTCCTGCAGCTTAACAAGACCAAAAATGGGGTTAAGTCTCTGATCTTCTGACCCATGTTCCCCCAAAAATTTACCTCTTTTTTAACAGCACCACTTTTCATACAATGAATATTGATGACCTTTTGTGAAGAAGTCACCATGCCAGGTACCCAGAGAGAGGAGCCGTGAAAAGATGAATGTAAGAAATATGTTACATTCTGCACCCAAGTATGTGCTACACAAAAGAATTACAAAGAGTTCCATTACAAATAGTTGCTAGAGCTACTAGCTAGTAGCTCCGACAACTCAGAATGTGTATTGGGGAGGATTGGAAGTGAAATACGCAGTGATATAATATCTCACTTTCTCCTCAAATGTCGTTGCACACTGTAGCTTCTTTTGCTGAGTCAGAGAGGTTGATGTGAAAGTGTTATCTTTTGGAATGTCATTTATTATTTGACTATTTTATTTTCTGGTGGTTATATTGGAAACACACCTTTATTGAAGTTGGTAAGATGTAAATCAATCACCATGGTTTTACCCCCGATTAACTATAAAGAGACTATAGGCCAGTGGAGTCTCCAGTGTAGGTTCCAACATATACGGCTACAACTCCAAATAATGTGGTGCTTTCAAGATTAACCATATCTGCACCTGATCTCTAACTGCTAGTCATAAGAAGCATTCCTCTGCTTCCTCAAGTCTTTGCCCAAAATTTCAGAATTCCACAGGAAATTTGCAGCCTCTTACCAGAATTATGCATAAGGATCTACATTCAAGTGCTTTAGTCATGGTGTGATATTCCATACATCTATAGAACTGAAAACTAAAGGGGAAATTCACATGGCTTTAAGACTACGCTATTTGTGTGTATAAAATTAAGATGCATCCAAATGAAGTTTCTACATGGCAACACATAACTAACATGAAACAAAGAATACAGAAAGTAAAATACTCTCATGGTAACAAGGCAATATTATGGGACAGACTGGAATCAATAAAGTCAATCAAGAATTAAGAGGACTGAATTTTGAGTTGGATTTCATAAAATACAAGGATTTAATAAGGTATGCATGAATGGAAGTAGTATTAAAAGAAGGTATATTGAAATATTGTAGAGTTGAATATTTATTAAGGCATCACTATAAACTTTCTACTATGTATTGCACATAGCTAATATTTATTGAGGATTTAAAATATGACAGAAACTATACTAAATATTTCTTATGCATTATCCTACTGAAACTACATTATGTCCAATTTCTAGATGATGAAATCCAGGTTTAAATTTTTTGTTGTTGTTGTTGGGGCCACAAATTTATTTGTTACATTATTTACATCTAATTCTTTACAAAGGAGTTCTCCCAGTTATTAAGCCAGCAGGTAGAAGTAATAATGAACCATAAAAATATTAAAGGACTAAATACAGAAAGGTATAGTTAGTAATTACCAAATTAAGGTGAAATGTTTGCCCAGCAAAGATTCTGGATGGCTTCTGTTTGAAATATAGATACCAGTTTTCTCTTTATTCGGTCTTTATTCAAGATTGCTTCCCCAAAAAATGTTCATTTAAGTTTCTTTGCCAGATTTTCATTGGAGGAATAATACCTTAATGTTTGTTCTGGAACTCTGGATTACATTCTTTACTCTGAGGATTTAGAACTGTTTTTAAGTAATCTGAACAAGCAATCAGCAATCGTTTTGAAAGTTCGCCAGCTCATTGAAGTAGACTTCATATTGAAACCAGAAGAATGCAGGGACTTTTATATCCTTGAAACAAGAGCCTAAATGTAAAGGTGAAACTCTAGTTTTTTCTTTTTCTTTCCTTCTTTCTTTTTTTTTAAGCAGTACAAGTAAATAATATGTTTTGTTTGTGCAACCCTTTATTATATTTCTTTTTTTAAAATTTTTTGTCTTTTTTTTTTAACGTTACATTAAAAAAATATGAGGTCCCTATATACCTCCCACCCCCGTCACCCCACTCCTCCCCCCATAAAAACAACCTCCTCCATCATCATGAGACGTTTGTTGCATTTGGTGTATACATCTCTGAGCACCGATGTACCTCATGGTCAGTGGTCCACACCATAGCCCACACTCTCCCACAGTCCAACCAGTGGGCCATGGGAGGACATACAATGTCCGTTAACTGTCCCCGCAGCACCACCCAGGACAACTCCAAGTTCCGAAAATGCCCTCACGTCTCATCTCTTCCTCCCACTCCCTACCCCCAGCAGCCACCATGGCCACTTTCTCCACACCAATGCCACATTTTCTTCGATTACTAATCATAATAGTTCGTGAATAGAATGTCAGTAAGTCCACTCTAATCCATACCCTATTCCTCCATCCTGTGGACCTTAGAATGGTTGTGTCCACTCCACATCTATATCAAGAGGGGGCTTAGATTCCACATGAATGCTGGATGCAATTTTCCTGCTTTCAGTTGTAGGCACTCTGGGCTCCCTGGTGTGGTGGTTGACCTTCTTCACCTCCATGTTAGCTGAGTGGGGTAAGTCCAATAAACCAGAGTGTAGGAGTTGCAAGTCTGTTGAGGCTCAGGGCCTGGCTATCACATGGTCAGTCCAGAGATTCAGGTCCCCTAGGTATATATTAAACCCCAGCACCAACTACAGTTCAGGTAAAAGTAACAGGAGAGACTTGTGAATGAAGATCACATCTGAGTCCAGCTCCATCACACAGGAACACAAACTCCAAAGTAGGGCCAACTGACATGGCACTGAACTCCATCTGCCATGACCATAGAACCTGTGGGTCTCTGTAGCCCTCAGAAGAACCAATACCCAGGGTAGTTATCTACTTTATCTGTTTCTGAGACTCTGCTGTGTTGTGCATAAGGGCGACACCTCTGATAACCTCCTGGCTCTTTTTGGAGACTCATAGCCATATAAACTCATTTGTCCTTTCCATTTCCCCTTTTATTCAGGTCAAAAAGCATTTTTACCTCCTGGTATTATATGTAGACTGAGATATTCTGCTGGTTCAAGTTGACCCTTTTATTCGAGGTTTTTTTCTAGTTACATCATCAGCTGGTACTTGGTAGTAATTCCTCAGCACCAGGGAAAATATTATAAAAAGAGGTTGTTTGTTTAACTGAACATTGACAGAGAAGAAATTCATTGGAGAAGAATGAATTTTAATTTTAAACATACTACATCCATTCCAGAATAAATTCTGCTAAAGGCTGTATTTAGTTATTTTGGCTTTGTTCAGCAAGACAACTATATATCTGTCTTTTTGAGTATGGTCTCTTTTTTTTTATTATTAATTTTTTATACTATAGACCCATGTTTGACTCTTAGAGATTTATCCTGTGCATGAAGACTGGAAACAACAATTGTGCTTCACCACAATATTCCCATGAGGCCAAAAAGGAAGAAACTGACCATCACATTGATGTATCTGATGTCATCAGGCTTGTTCAGGATAAACAAGAGGTGAGAGTAACACCAACGGGTAATGACCCTGCATTTTTCATCCTTATTTTGATCCCAAAGGTATTACTACTAATCAAGACTCAAGAGTTTGGGTTTCTTTAGGAGACTGACTTGTTTTGCGTCTCAGAGAATAACAGTTTAATACATTATCCTCCAGGTAACATTTAGGGTGGTGACTGAATTAATGTAGCTTTTATCTGCCCAGGTTCTAAGTTGAAACTATTTGCCTCAATATAGCTGGTTACTTTGCTTTCTGTTGGTTATTTTAAAGAGTGTTTTAAATTAAAGTCAGCTCCCATTAGATACAGTGAGAAATGTTTCTTTGGGTTTTTCAATAAAGCACAGTCTACCTCGAGAGGAGCTATTAGTAAATTTTGCTTCATTTATTGAAAATAAAAGAGCTATTGTTTGAATTTGGCTTGCTATATCAAGATGGTGCTGAAGCTTTTGCAGGTGACCAAGTCAGAGGCTCATGCCTGAAAGGACCGAGTTTGCAGAGCCCACTGATGGTGAGAGCCCTCAAACCCTGTGGGGCATGAATCGGGTTTAAAAGCTCAGCCTGACCTCTTAATCCAGGTCCTTGTAAGGTTTTTCTCTCCGCAATACAGCCAGCCTGGAGTTCGCCACACATTTATAATGGAAGGAAGTTACTGCCTCCCTCATTCTTACCTTTGCCTGCATTTAATGATTTCTTTCCACTCCTTCCCACACTGACTCCAGAGGTGAGGTTTCACTAGGCAAAGCAAGCACCTGCACACAGTGTGCCCTTGACTGTGAGCCTCCTGGGCTGGGACCCGGCCTGGAACTCAGGTAGGCTTTCAAAACAGGAAGGTCAGAGACTCACCTGAGCAAGGATTGTGGGCATTCTTTCTCAATGCTCTCCGTCTGGAGCTTTGCTCTGCCTTGATCTAAGCTAGCGGTGAACATGCTTGGGCTGCCCCGTCAAGACCAGGCAGGTAGAAGCACAATTCTGAGAGCTTGTACACAGAGGTCTGGTTTAGATTTCATACGATGCCAAGTTAAAGGCTGCACCCGTCAGTTCCATCCTGCCTCGTTTGTCTTTTGTTGGGAATCAATTGCACCCATCTTCAGAACTCGACATTTGTATGTCTGTTTTTGTTGATAAATATTTGAGATGGAGACTGGGACTGTCTTCTACATTCCTCCTAGATCCCGTGGTTCAGAGCCGCAGCTTGGCGTGAAGCTCTTACGCGTGGAAAGATGGGTTGGCTAATTGAATTTTGCTGAGGGAGTGATAGCAGTTTGTTGTGGTCACCCCAACCAGGGTCTCTGGTTTAGTTCTTATTTCTTTTCGTTTATTTTATTTATTTATTTCTCCTCCCCCCTTCATTGTTTTTGCACTGTCTGTTCTCTGTGTCCATTTATTGTCCGCTCCCTCTTCTTTTTAGGAGGCATGGGGAACTGAACCAGGATGTCCCATGTGGGAGGGAGGTGCCCAATGGCTTGAGCCACCTGTGATTCCTTCTCGTTGTGTCTCTCATTTTATTTCTTTGTTGTTCTCTCCTCGTTGCATCATCTTGTTGCATCAGCTCTCCATGGCACCCTGTCTTGTTAGCTTGCTGTCTTACTTGTCTTCTTTAGGAGGAACTGGAAACTGAATCTGGGACTTCCTGTGTGGTAGGCAGGTGCCCAACTGCTTGAGCCACAGCTGCTTCCCTCTATTTTTTTTAATTTATTGAAATATATCACTCATACATAAACATACATAAACAATAAGTGTATAATAGTTGTGAACTTACAAAACAAACATATATAACATCAAACAAACACACACAACATCTCACCCTACCACCAATAACTTGCATTGTTTTTAAAACTTTTTAACTAATAATTAAAGAGCATTGTCAAAATATTCTTACTAAGCAAAGTATTTTCCCCTAACCAATCCCATTATTATCTTTGTATCGTTTATATATAAACATACATAAACAATTAAGTGTATAGAAAAAGTTGTGAACTTACAAAGCAAACATGCATAACATCATACAGGGGTCCCATACATCAACCCTCCACCAACACTTTGTATGGTCATGAGATGTTTGTTATGAATTATGAAAGAATATTGTCAAAATCTTACTACTAATCATAGTCCTTATCTTATATTTGGTGTGTTTTTCCCTCAACCCATCCTATTATTATTTTTTAAATATATTTTTATAACAGAAGTTGTAAACTTATAAAACAACCATGCACATGTGCAGAATTCACAAACAACACCCCTCCATCAACACACCACAATGTGGTGTGTTATTTGCTACAGATGAAATAATATCATCTGATTGTTACCATATCCATAGTATACATTTGTTTCGCATTTTCCATACTGCCTCAGTATCGACACAGGACATCTTTTGCATAGATGCAAAAATATTATATTATTACTACTAACTGTAGTCCATAGGTCACTCCAGCTTTATTTTTCCCATGCTTCTCCACATTCCCAGCACCATGCAGTAGTGATATATTTTTGCTCTAGCTAACAAAGGACACTCTTGCATCTCTACCATTTACCACAATTCTCATCCACCTCTTGGTTTACTGTGCTATCCAGTACCTAGATTATTGTTTAACATTCTGCCATTGGCATTTACATAACTTGACTACCATTTTCAATAACACCCTCATTATAAGCTAGCTGTTACTCACTGTGTGTAACCGTCCACTCTATACATTTCCACACTTTTACAGTAAAGCTAATTAAAACTTCTACATACATTAAACATCAGTAGTCCACTCAGTCCTTCTCTTATCTCCTTTAAGAATCCACCACCTACCACCAGGTCTTGAAGATATTTTCCTACAATTTCTTCTAGAAGTTTTATGATTCTTGCTTTTATTTTTAGTTTATTAATCTATTTTGAGTTAATTTTTGTATAAGGTGTGAGATAGGGTTCCTCCTTCCTTCTTTCAGCTATGGATGTCCAATTCTTTCAGCACCATTTGTTGAATGGATTGTTCTGCCCGAGCTGTGTGAATTTGACAGGCTAGTCAAAAATCACTTGACCATACCTGAGAGGGTCTGTTTCTGAAACATAAATTTAGTTCCATTGGTCTATTATGCCTGTCTTAGGTCAGTGCCATGCTGTTTTTATTACTATAGGCAGGTATTATGATTTAAAGTCTGGAAAGGAGTGTTCACTTTTCCTTTTTATGATGTTTCTGGCTACTCAGGACTACTTACCCGTCCAAATAAATGTAACGATTGTGTTTTCAATTTTTCTTTAATGCTGGTGGAATTTTTATCAAGATTGCAGTAAATCTTTATATCAATTTGAGTAAAATTGACATCTTGATGATATTTAGTCTTCCAATCCATGAGCATGAAATGTTCTTCCAGTTATTTAGGGCTTTTCTGATTTGTTTTAACATTGATTTGCAGTTTTCTGAATACAAGTGCTTTACATCATTGGTAAAGTTTATTCCTGATTATATGAGTTTTATCTGTCATATTTTATTTTCACCACTCTTTTGACACTTTTAGTTACTTTTACTGATATAATCTTCATTTCTAGACTCTCTTTCAGGTCCCTCTCTCCTTTCTTTTCTTTCAGCTGTAGCAAACCCTTTAGTATTTCCTGAAAATCTGGTCTCTTTCTTAGAAATTCCCTAAGTGAATATTCTAATTTCTGTGAATATTCTAATTTTGCCCTCATGTTTGAAAGACAGTCTTGCTTGATATAAGATTTTTGGCTGGAAGATTTCTCTTGTAGTATCTTAAATATATCAGACCACTGTTTTCTTGCCTCCATGGTTTCTGGTGAGAAATTCAGCACTTAGTCTTATTGGATATCTTTTATATCTTATGTTTTGCTTTTCTCTTGCTGCTCTCAGAATTTTCTCTTTGTTTTTGGCATTTGACATTCTGATGAGTATGTGTTGGAATTGGTCTATTTGGATTTTTTCATATGGGAGTACGTCGTGTTTCTTGCACATGGATATCTATGTCCTTCAATAGGGTTGGGAATTTTTCTACCATTATTTCTTCAAATATTCCTTCTGCCCTTTTCCCTTCTCTTCTCCTTCTGGGACACCCATGACATGTATGTTTGTACACCTTTTGCTGTCATTTAGTTCCCTGAATCCTTGTTCAATTTTTTCCATTCTTTTCTTCATCTGTTCTTTTGTATGTTCACTTTCAGAGGCCATTTCTTCAAGCTCACCAATCCTGTCTTCTACCTCCTCCAATCTGCTATTATATATTCCAATTTTTAAAAAATTTCATTTATTGCACCTCACTCCCGTAAGATCTGCTATTTCTCTATGTATGCTTTCAAATTCTTCTTTGTGCTCATCCAGTGTTTTCTTAATATCCTTACTCTCTTTAGCCATCTCATTGAATTTATTAAGGAGATTTGTTTGAACATTTATGATTAGTTTCCTCAACTCCTTTATGTCATCTGGAGGCATATCTTGTTCCTTTAACTGGGCCATAGCTTCCTGTTTCTTGGTATGGATTATAATGTTTTGTTGGTGTCTTCACATCTAGCTTACTAGAGTATTTATTCTGGGTGCAGTTTTTCTTTTTAGTTTAGGACTTCCTATCCTTTCTCCCTTACTTGGTGCTGTAAACTGTGGAGGCTCAAGCTGCCCTCATTGTGCCAGGAACCAATGAAGCTTCTTCCAACTCTCTCCTTTGCCAGGGGTAGGAACAGAGTCATAGCTGAGTGGAATAAACCAAGTGCAGGCCTAGACTGTAGTTGCCCATAGAGACTGATGAAACTTCACATCCTGTTCTCTCCTGCTTGGGGCGGGGATGGAGCTGCAGGTGTGGGCAGCAATCTATGCAGTGCGGGTCCAAAATGACTGCAGCTGCCCTGGTAGACTTCTGATTTTCAGTTTAAGCAGGTCAAAGTTACCTGCAGTTACCTGTATAGGCTGGTGCAGGGCCCCTCAGAATCCCTCCCACCAGAAGCAGGGCTGAAATCTAGGCTAGGGTTGCAGGCTGATCTGTGTGAAAGAAACTGGTTCCTGAAGACACATCAAGAGTTCTGTCATCCTAGCTTCCCCTCAGGCTGGGGGCAGAGTCAGAATTGTGGCTACTGGCCTCTTTCTGACTTGGGCTGGTTCTCACACCAGCTATTCCCAGGGTTATCTCTTAACCAGCCAAGTCTCCCAATCAGTAGCCGAAATCGGCAGTCAACCGTCTCCTCCTCCCTGTTTTTGGGAAATGGAGCTTCCAATTCCCATCACAGAACAGCTCCTGGGGCAGCTCATGCCACCAGAGTAAGATAATTATCAGCCTCTGTGGCTTGGCTGGTAATTTCCCAGAGAGGCTGGCGCAGGTCCCACCACTTCCTCCCTGCTGGAGGTGACATGAGGGCCTAGGCTAGAGCTGCAATCTGACCTAGATGGAAAGAAGCCGGTCCCCACCAGCACTGGGATTTTCAGTTCGCCCCCGCTTCCCCTTGTGCTAGGCATGGAGTTAAGGTGGCTCTGAGCCTCTTTCCAACCTGGACAGGTTCAAACCTTAGCTGGTCTCAGGATTATACCGTACCCCGCTGAATTTCCTCATCAGTAGCTGAAATTGGTGCCCAACCATCTCTTCCTTTCGCATTTTGGGGAAGTGGAGCTTTCAATTCCAGCCTCGGAGTAGCTCCTGAGGCAGCTTGTGCCTCCGGGGGAGGATGGGCACCTGCCTCCATGGCGTGGAGCTCTCTACTTACGAGTCTTCTCTGCAGATGGACAGTCTCCTCCTTCCACTCCCCCAAGGACATTGCAGGATGCTCTTCTGGTCTCCTAAAGCCCCAAACAGGTGCTTCAGCTAGCTCCAGAGAGCTCTGGGTGTTTGCTAACTGCCCTGTAGCAGGAGCTGACTCTAGGAGCTCCTTACTCTGCCGCCATCTTGCTGGTTCTCCCCTCTATTTTCCAGGTTTAAACTTAAGTAACTTATTCATTTTTTTTTCAGTTAATAAAAAATGTGAGTAGAATTCATATCCAGAGATATGGAACTCTAAAACCAATATTATTACCTATGAAAATGTTGTTTCTAATTCTTATTAAAGAATAGTTTTTACAAGAAAGCTTTTGATTTTTGTCTATTAAATATATAAATCCAAGGCACAAATCTAATTTCCAGAAGACATATCTTAATTTTGAGCATATGCTAATTTCCCTGGTATGATGGTTTGAAGCTGTATGTCGCCTGGAGAAATCTCTTCTTAAAGTTAATCCATTCCTGTGTGTGTGGACCCATTGTCAGGAGGATCTTTTGGTGAGTAGAAACTTAAAAAGATATGAACCACCTCCTACTAGAGTCCTTTGTAAGAGAATGAATTTCAGATGGAGAGAGAAAGCCAAGGAATCAAGAAACTGAAGGAAATGAAACCCAGAAGAGAAGGGAGAGAGCAGCAGATGCTGCCCTGAGCCTGGCCATGGGATCAAGGAGCCCAAGGTCCCTGGCAGCCAGGCTGCAATAAGAAAACATCATCTTGATGATGTCTAGAATTGAACATTTCACAGCCTCAAAATTTTATATTTGAAGGTAGTAAATTCCCATAGTTAAAGCCAACACA
Organism: Dasypus novemcinctus; assembly: GCF_030445035.2. Classification (NCBI taxonomy): domain Eukaryota; kingdom Metazoa; phylum Chordata; class Mammalia; order Cingulata; family Dasypodidae; genus Dasypus; species Dasypus novemcinctus. Next base: position 11,547,664 of record NC_080686.1, on the reverse strand, counting down.
TTTTATGGTACTTTGCTTTGGGCAGCAAAGTAAATTAGAATACCTAGAAACTATAAAATTCTCAGTATACTAACATGCTATTTGTCACCTCTTATAAGAAAAATGTTTTGTTTATCTTGTATGTTAATAGTAAAAACAAAGCTATAATGTGGATAGAGAACTGATTTTTAAATTCATGGTGAAGATTGAGGTGACTTGCCCAGAAGGACTACATCTCAGGAAATGCTAAATTTTTTTATCTATTTAGTCTGAGAGATAAGAACCTCTCCAGCATCCCCAAGACATGGTCCAGAAGGGTGCAGAACAATAAAAGTTAAGTTTCTCTGAAATTTTTGGAATGTTGTATCTATGCACAGAATTTGGGGAAAGCATGGAATGTGGACAGTGGATATCTCTAGAGCTAGAAAGGAGGAGAAAATAGGGAACAGAGAGAGAGAGGGAGTTTTGTTAGTGAAGCTAGACAGGAATAACAGTTATCAGACTGTTTTTGCAGAGAGACTGTAATTGCAGAGAGAGACTAGCAGCCATGAGCACCAATGAAATGGTTAGGTCAAAAACATGAACCAATTTAAGAGCAAATATATTTAAAGTCCAGTGGGTTGGAGTAGTTTCTGACTGGCCATGCATTTAAGGAGTTGTTTATGGATAGCCAAGTTGTTACTGGAAAAGTAAGATAAGTTACAAAATCGCTGAAGTTAAAAGCATCAGAGATGCAGAACACGGAAAACACAGAGGAACAAAGCATACCAGAAGAGAGAGAAGTTGTAAAAGGTGAGCTAAGTATCTGCAGCTGTCCTTGAGGGCATTTCTGGGCACAGAAGACAGCAAGGGATTTGGTTCTGGTCCAGAAAAAAAATGCAGTAGAGTTTACAGCTGTCACACAGGACAAGGGTGACAAAAATGGAAATTTGTCAAATTTCAAATATGTGATTATTTCCTCCTGCAGAATTTCACTGTATCAGGCTGCTTTTAGAAAAGGGTTAAAATATTAAGATAGGCTTAATGGAAATGCAGAATGAAACAGTTTACACTCTTGTGGTATTTAGAAGACACAGACTTATTTGTAGGATGGATCCTGATAACAAACAATGAGAAGTGACAGATTTCAAGGGATTGGAGAGTTGACAGTAATGAGATTCAACTGACTTTTCTTTGGAATTTCTTGCCAGCCTGGTTCCATCTAGAAACAGAGTTCATGGATGGCAGAGGATTACTGCAGGAGGCGACAGAAACCAGCAGTTAAGCAGGTCTCTGTGATAAAACTGAACACTTGCAAGGTCTTCTATCTATTTTCTCCATTAAGAGACTGGTCTAACTTGGGAAGTGTTCTAAATGGGATGTCAAAGAGCTAAGCAAAGATGTTTAGGAAAGCAGATCACAAAGCAGTGCCATATCTCTGAGCTAACAAGATAAAGAGATCCTTGGCCCCTGTGATGGGTAGGCTGTTGTGTCAACTCTGCCAGGTAAGTGTGCCCAGTTGTTTGGTCAAGCAAGCACTGGGCTGACTGTAATACAAGGGCATTTATTGACTTTAGTCACTGTTGACTTTACTGCAGTGGTAAATCATAGATAGCTGATTACAATTACATCAGTCAGGAAGATTACCATCAGCAGTGAGTGATGCTTTATCTAATCAATTGAATGTCTTAGAAAGGGAAGTGATTCCAGCATTGAGTGAGAATTTCCCAGCTCGTCTTTGGACAGCCAACATCTCCCAGAACTCATCAAGAACCTTCACTGGACTTGCATTGCAGCCCCTGGTTGCAGCCTGCCTGCGGAACCTGGACTTGTGCATCCTCACGGGCACATGAGAGAATCTTATAAAATCTCTTACTATGGACAGATGTTTCCCTAGAGGACCCTGATTAATATAGCCCCCAAATAGTAGGCTAAGAGCGACAGATAACTCAAAGTAACCCGAGCTCACTAAGGAGTCCTGTCAGCCTGATCTTGACGGCACAGTCTTGCTGTTTCTACTCCAAGCAATTCTTGTATATATAAAGCAGGATTGAAAACACATGTGTTTTACACTGAAAACAATTGCTCCAATATGGACTCAACAACAGCTTTATTCTGAGGTTCCTCCGCAAGCAGAAAAAGACTCACAGCCTGTGTATCAGCTGCAACAATGTTTCCAATGAGCAGCCATGAAGAGAGAAGATCACTCAATGAGCCTTTTTTTTGTCTTTATTTATTTTTTTAATATTACATTAAAAAAATATGAGGTCCCCATATACCCCCCAACCCCTCACCACACCCCTCACCACACTCCTCCCCCCATAACAACAATCTCCTCCATCATCATAAGACATTCATTGCATTTGGTGAATACATCTCTGAGCACTGCTGCACCTCATGGTCAATGGTCCACATCGTAGCCCACACTCTCCCACAGTCCAGCAGTGGGCCATGGGAGGACATACAATGTTCGGTAACTGTCCCCACAGCACCACCCAGGACAACTCCAACCCCTGAAAATGCCCCCATGTCTCATCTCTTCCTCCCATTCCCTGCCCCCAGCAGCCACAATGGCCACTTTCTCCACATGAATGCCACATTTTCTTCAGTTACTAATCACAATAGTTCATGAATAGAATATCAGTAAGTCCACTCTAATCCATACTCTATTCCTCCATCCAGTGGACCTTGGAAACGTTGTGTCCACTCCACATCTATATCAAGAGGGGGCTTAGATTCCACATAGATGCTGGATGTAATTCTCCTGCTTTCAGTTGTAGGCACTCTTTGCTCCCTGGTGTGGTGGTTGACCTTCAACTCCATGTTAGCTACTTCCAATAAACCAGAGGGGTTGCCCTTATGCACACTTCAGCGGAGTCCCAGAGACAGATAAAGTAGATACAACCCCAGGTATTGGTTCTTCTGAGGACTACAGAGACCCACATGTTCTATGGTCATGGCAGATGGAGTTTAGTGCCATGTCAGTTGGCCCTACTTTGGAGTTTGTGTTCCTCTGTGATGGAGCTGGACTCAGATGTGATCTTTGTTCACAAGCCTCTCCTGTTACTTTTTTTTCCCCAAATTCTACTCAATTTATTCATTTTTTTTAAAATATTACATTAAAAAAATATGAGGTCCCCATTCACCCCCACCGCCCCCACCCCACCACTCCCCCCACAGTAAAACTCTCCCCCATCATCATGACACATCCATTGCATCTGGTGAGTACATCTCTGGGCATCGCTGCACCCCATGGCCTGTGGTCCACACCATAGCCCACACTCTCCCACGTTCCATCCAGTGGGCCATGGGAGGACATACAATGTCCGGCAATTGTCCTTGGAGCACCACCCAGGACAACTCCAAGTCCCGAAAATGCCTCCACATCTCATCTCTTCCTCCCATTCCCTGCACCCAGCAGCCACCATGGCCACTTTTTCCACACCATTGCCACATTTTCTCGATTATTAACCACAATAGTTCACGAATAGAATATCATTAAGTCCACTCTAATCTTTATGGTATTCCTCCTTCCTGTGGACCTTGGCTTGGTTGTTTCCATTCCACATCTATGTCAAGAGGGGGTTTAGATTCCACATGGATACTGGATGTAATCCTCCTGCTTTCAGTTGTAGGCACTCTAGGCTCCATGGTGTGGTGGTTGACATTCTTCAACTCCATGTTAGCTGAGTGGGGTAAGTCCAATAAATCAGAGTGTAGGAGCTGAAGTCTGTTGAGGCTCAGGGCCTGGCTATCATATTGTCAGTCTAGAGATTCAGATCCCCTGGGTATATCTTAAACCCCAGCACCAACTACAATTCCAGTAAAGTAGCATGAAAGGCTTATGAAAAGAGATCTCATCTGAGTCCAGCTCTATCATGCAGAAACACCAGCTCCAAAGAAGGGCCTACTGGCATGGCAGTGAACCCCATCTGCCATGACCATAGAACCTGTGGGTCTCTTTAGCCCTCAAAAGGACCAATACCTGGGGTTGTATCTACTTTATCTGTCTCTGAGACTCTGCTCAGGTGTGCATAAGGGCAATCCTTCTGACAACCTCCAGACTCTTTTTTAGAGACTCATAGCCATATGAACTCATTTGTCCTTTCCATTTCCCCCTTACTTTAGGTCAAACAGCATTTTTAACTCCTGTTATTATATGTAGACAGGGATATTCTGCTGATTCACATTGAACCATTAATTCAAGGTCATTTTCTAGTTACATCATCAGCTGGTACTTGGTAGTGATCGCTCGGTGCCAGGGAGACTCATCCCTGGGTGTCATGTCCCACGATGGGGGGAAGGCAGTGCATTTACATGCTGAGTTTGGCTTCGAGACTGGCCACATTTGAGTAACACAGAGGTTGTCAGGAGGGAACTCTTAGGCACAGTGCTGCTCTAGGCCTTGTTCTTATTTCAGGTGTATAGGCTCACAAGCATAGTCATTAGTATCAGGGGCTCACTGTTGGACCGTCATTCCTTCCTGGTCCTTACCATTGCACCTGGAGGACTGCTGCTGCACGACAGAACCCCCCTGGCCAGGAACCCAGTAACCCCCCAGCTGTTGTTTTTAATTGTTTCCACTATGAATATATCCAAACATTTCCATGCACCCTGGACACATGCCCTGTATAACTCCCTGTCAACCATATATTACCTGTCAATAACAACCCAAACCAGTATTCCTCTGCTGCCATTGTTGAACCACTCTGTGATCCAAAACTTCCTAGAAAGTGAAGCCCAATATAATGTCAGGTTCCCTTACTAGTAAAATGGAATATAGCGATGAGTTTAAAGGTTAGATATAGAATACATACTGATTTGGAAAAATTCTACATCTTATCTTTTTCTTTTCTCTTTTCCCTAATTATTGAGCTTCTCTTCACAAGAGCCTTAGATCACAGTAATTCATATATACAATATACAGTACTCCCACATATCCATTATAAAACCTTTTCCCTTCCACAGCGATAATCTTTTAACTTATTCATATCATATTTACTGAAACTGATGTACAGATATTGAGACAATAGCTTTCAAACAAGGTGACATTTGTGTTTACCTTGTGGTTTATACTTTAGGCTATACAGTTTTCTAAATTTTAGTTATCCTATGTTTTACATTACGGTTACATTATTAGTCTGTCGTCCCCTATTTGTTTTTGGTGTAATATTACATGTTTTATATTGCACTCCTGTTACTTTTAACAGAACTGTAGTTGGTGCTGGGTTTAATTCAGGGGACCTGAATTCTGGACTGACCATGTGGTAGCCAGGCCCTGAGTCTCAACAGACTTCAGCTCCTACACTCTGGTTTACTGGACGTACCCCACTCAATGAGTCTTAAAAGAAGAATTACTTAGGATGTTAGTGATTTGCTGACCTTGCCCTGTTACCAGCAATACCCTCTGGTAGGGGCTTGAGAGTGTCACTCTTTAATTTAAGGACTTCTTTTCTAGGCATGACACGGGAACTGAAATACAGCCTTAGCAGGTCAGCACCTTTGTTCTATGTTAGAAAATTTATCTTTGCCTGTCTGTGTATCTATCCATAAATTTGATGGTCTGTTCCCGAATATTTTACAATTATCTCATTTTTCCAATGTATGTTTTTGGGAAAATGCTAACAGGAAAAAAAAGAAATGGTTCTTAATGTTAAATGGATGTGTATATTTTATTCCATAGGCTTCACATTGTGTTATGCATTTAACATAACTAATCTGTATAATATATAAATGTGAACACTGATTCAAATTTTTAACAAATTTATACTTTCTAAAAATGAAAGTTGTTATTATGATTGACCAAGTGGGGCAGTAATCATTTTTAATATTGTTGATGTTTTCACAGCATCATTTATAGCATAATAAATGCATGGCACATACAAAGGTAAAAAATACAAGGATATTTGATGATTAGATCAAGTGATCACTCCCACTCCATCTCCCTAGCAGAGAAAAGGAAAAATATTCTTGGTGAAAGATGACTGGTTTCTTTCTTTACATGGCAATAAATCATAAAATTGTTAGGCATACAAAGAGAACAAATCAAATGACTGATTGCTCCCTCCCCAAAGGTGTTAGAAATAGATGTAAAGGTGACCTAAATATTGAGTTAGCAGGCAGTCTTTAAAATAGCTGTAATTCTTATCTTCCAATAAATACAGAAAAATCAGACAAAATAGGTGAAAACATGGAGAACTTTATCAGAGAATTAGAATATGTAAAATATATATCCATAGCTAGAAATTTCAAGTGAGTTGAAAATTAAAAGTGAAAGTATGTGAAGAAACTGCCTGTGTTGTGTGTATGTGTATTTCCACGCCTTTGTGCATGTGCATAAAAATCAGATTAAGATTAATACTGTTCAGAGAGAATCATCAAGATGGCAGCAGAGTAAGGAGCTCCTAGAGTCAGCTTCTCTACAGAGTAGTTAACAAACCCCCAGTGCTCTCTGGAGCTAGCTGAAGCACCTGCTTAGGGGTTCCAGGAGATCAGAAGAGCATCCTGCAACATCCTTGAAGGAGTGGAAGGAGGAGTTGCCCATTTGCAGAGAAGACTCATAAGTAGATGCTCCACGCCACTGAGGCCAGTGCCCATCCTCCACTGGAGGCAGAAGCCAACTTGGGAGCTGTTTTGCGGCTGGAATTGAAAGCTCCACTTCCCCAAAACAGGGGAGGAAGAAACCACTGGGCACCAATTTCAGCTACTGATGAGGAAATTCAGTGGGGTACAGCATAATCCTGAGAACAGCTAAAGCTTGAGCCTGTCCAAGCCAGAAAGAGGCTGAAAGCTGCCATCTTAACTCCATACCTGGCACGAGGAGAAGTGGAGCGGACTGAAAATCCCAGCGCTGGTGGGGACCAGTTTCTTCCCATCCAGATCAGATTGCAGCTCTGGCCTAGGCCCCAGCAGGGAGGGAGCTGTGGGGACCTGCGCCAGCATCTCCGGGAAATTACTGGCCAAGTCACGGAGGCCGGTGATTGTACTACTCTGGTGGCATGAGCTGACCGAGGAGCTGCTTTGTGACAGGAATTGGAAGCTCCATTTCCCAGAAACAGGGGAGGAGGAGATGGTTGGCTGCCAATTTTGGATACTGAGTGGACTTGGCTGGTTAAGAGATTACCCTGGGAACAGCTGGTGTGAGAACTAGCCCAAGTCAGAAAGAGGCCAGTAGCCGCAATTCTGATTCCACCCCCAGCCTGAGGGGAAGCAGGGGTGATAGAAACTCTCCATGTGTGGGCAGGAACAAGTTTCTTTCCTACAGATCAACCTGTAGCCCTAGCCTAGGTTTCAGCCCCGCCTCTGGTGGGGAGGAGTCTGGGGAGCCCTGCACCAGCCTATATAGGTAACCGCAGGTAACTTTGGCTGGCATAGACTGAAGATCAGAAGTCTACCAGGGCAACTGCAGTCATCTTGGACCTGCACTGCGTAGATTGCTGCCCACAACTGCAGCTCCATCCCTGCCCCAAGCAGGAGAGAAGGGATGTGAAGCTTCATCATATCTCTGGGCAACTTTAGTCTAGGCCTGCACTCTTTTTAGTCCACATACTTGTGATTCTGTCCCTACGGCTGGCAAAGGAGAAAGTCGGAGGAAACTTCATTGGTTTCTGGTGCAATGAGGGCAGCTTGAGCCTCCACAGTTTACAGCACCAAATAAGGGAGAAAGGATAGGAAGTCCTAAACTAAAGAGAAAAACTGCACCCAGAATAAATACTCTAGTAAGCCAGATGTGAAGACACCAACAAAACATTACAATCCATACCAAGAAACAGGAAGCTAGAGCCTGAAAAGAAAAGACAGGAGAGAGGGGCCTGGAAGAGAGTCTAGAAATGAAGATTATATCAATAAAAGTAACTAAAAGTGTCAAAAGAGTGGCAAAAATAAAATATGACAGATAAAGCTCAAATAGTCAGGAATAAACTTAACCAATGATATAAAGCACTTGTGTTCAGAAAACTGCAAATCAGTGTTAAAACAAATTTAAAAAGCCATAAATAAGTGGAAGAACATTCCATGCTCATGGATTGGAAGAATAAATATCATCAAGATGTCAATTCTACTCAAATTGATATAAAGATTTAATACAATCCTGATAATTCCACCAGTATTAAAGAAAAAACTGAAAACACGATCATTAAATTTATTTGGAAGCATAAGGGGTCCTGAGTAGCCAGAAACATCATAAAAAGGAAAAGTGAACACTCCTTTCCAGACTTTAAATCATAATACCTACCTATAGTGGTAAAAACAGCATGGCACTGGCCTAAAGACTGGCACAATAGACCAATGGAACCAAATTCATGGTTCAGAAACAGACCCTCACAGGTATGGTCAAGTGACTGTTGACTAGCCTGTCAAACTCACATAGCTTGGGCAGAACAATCCATTCAACAAATGGTGCTGAAATGAAAGAATTGGATATCCAAAGCTGAAAGAAGAAAGGAGGACCCCTATCTCAC